>NC_092013.1:742500-777500 GCF_042242105.1 Pempheris klunzingeri | reverse complement strand
ATAAAGATTAGAAGTGACACCAGTTACCGTCACTGTGGTGACCACTGGGGCTGTCCATTAGGGCCTTTGGTGGGAGGAGCACGGGCGTTTGTGGAGGAGTAGTCTGACAATAGTTCTGTCCAAAACATTCAGGTAACATTAGGAAGATTCTCCAGGATTACTGCTGCACACACATGGAGCTTTGATCACTTCAGATAACATGTTGAAATAAGCCAGCACAGGTCTTCATGTGGCTAAAATACTGGAGCCATGAAATGATGCTCCTGTCGATAGATAGTTTAATATCTGTGAATCACATTTAAAAAAAATAAAAATACAAGGAACCTAAATATAAATGTGACGACACAGAAATGTTCTATATTATTACCTAAACACTGGACTGAAACAAGATGAGACACGAGGTGACCACACTACACATCCATCCAGAGGATTACTGCTTTTATTCTTTTATCTATATTCACCTACTTCTCTTTATTTCTTTCACCATCTGTATCTTTCATCACCCGTCTGCCCTCCCTCTCCTCTCTTGTATTCTCGTCTGAACGCTGTCTCTTGCTGTAGCGCTGTTTGCCTCCCTGTCACGGTCCCTTCTGAGGATCCTTCTGAGGTGAAGGCACGTAAACTGTGTTTCGCTGTTGTTGGATGCTGACGAAGGTTAAATGTTTTCTAGGTTGCTCTGCATCGGTGGACCGAAGGATTGACTGAAACACTTCAAACCATCCTGGGTCAGGGGCGTGAAGTGGGGGGGTCAGTGGCTCACACCCATCCCTGAACCGTCACTGTGATCTCAGCTACATACATGTAAAGTTTCCTGACTGCGTCTGTCATGGTTGTGACGCTGTTGTGGGAACAACAGACAACACAGATCCACTGCAGTGTAACATCAGCAGTCAGAATCCATCTGAGGAGGTGTCTCACTGTTTACTACTGCCCTGATGATCACCACTGGGACCTGTGTGTGTGTGTGTGTCACTGTGTGTGTGTGTGACTGTGTGTGTGTGTGTGACTGTGTGTGTGTCACTGTGTGTGTGTGTGTGTGTTTGTTGGGGTGCAAATGTCCCCACATAATATCAAACTATTGATGACACCCATATACAACTTCCCTCACTCTCTCTCATATACACACACACACACACACACACACACAGCCACACACACACACACACACACACACACACACACACAGCCACACACACACACATACACACACACACACACACACACACACACACACACACACACACACACAGCCACACACACACACACACACACACACACACACACACACACACACACACACACACACACAGCCACAGGGCACGAGTGGGAGTCTGCTCTGACTAAGCTGTCATAAATTTATCTGATTGAACGATTGGCTGTCACACAGGGCTGTGATTAGCTGACAGGCCGTGATGACCTCATTAGACAGTCCTTCCTGTCCGGGCGGGGGGGTCCTTCCCAGAATTCATCACATGAATCCCAATGTGCTCAGTGAGCTGCCTGTGGATGAAAGTACGCATGATCCCCTTCAACTGGGCTGGTGCATTCCCCCATACTACTCACAAGACAAACATTCTGCTATATGTAAAACAGACACTCAAAGCAGAATGAAACACATCCAGCCGCCAGAGCAGGAGCAGGAGCAGGAGCAGGAGCAGGAGCAAGAGCAGGAGGAGGAGCAGGAGCAGGAGCAGGAGCAGGAGCAGGAGCAGGAGCAGGAGCAGGAGCAGGAGCAGGAGCAGGAGCAGGAGCAGGTCAGTGAGGCGACAGGATGTTGACTCATTCATCACCAAATGCCGATTGATCAGGAAAGGCTGAATCAATCACTGCCTCATCAGTTTAACATGTAACACTTCAACATGGCAGGGTCAAGTGCACCCCCCCCCCCCCCCCCCCCCCCCCCCACACACATATGCTCAGTCGCTCCAGTTGTGCCTCAGCAGGGTATGAGTTCTGTATCACTGAATATTGGAACATTGTTGTTTTCTCTTGTTTGTACCACTAAAAGAATATTCGTGCACCACCAGTGACTGGAAAGGAACAGACTTTTGTACCTTTGTGAGGCAAACACATGCAATCAATTCAGAGAAAAATACGTTTCCAGTTCTATTTCCTTTATCTATACTGCCTATGATTAGAGGGTCTCCGGGGGGCTGGAGCCAGACTCAGGCAGGAGGTGGGTCCACCCCGGCCTGGTCACCAGTCAGTCACAGAGACAGACGACTATCCTGCATGTCTTTAGACTGTAGGAGGGAGCTGGAGTGAGCTGCTGGTCTACCACTGATGGGTTAGTTTGTTAGTATTATTGTGTGAATTTGGTGTTAAAGGGTAATTTACATCCAAATTAAATAAGAGCAAGGTCACAGAAAGTCTGGTGTGTGTGCAGAGAGCGATAGAACAGCTGTTTGTGGTTAAACCAAAAGGATCTTCCAGGTCTCTCTCTGTAGGGATCCTTTCCATGATGCTGTCACACACTTAGAATAACACTCTGAGCCTGTCAGTGGATCAAACAAGCTCTTTTAGTGGACCTACTGTGATCAGGTGCAGTTGTCTCTTCCCACGTCAAGTCTGATGACATCATTGGGGGATCATCAAGAGGTTGTAGATGAAAGGTTTCAAGCTTGTGTGCATGAAGATGCTCCAGGCCTCTGAGGACCTCCTGATGCAACGCTACGTCGACCTGAAGCAAAGACCAGCCTTTCCTCATCAACTGGTCCGCTGGTTGCACAGGTGTGTGAAGGAAAGGGTGTGGTGAAGACTGGCAGGGTGACGATGGATGAGACCAACTGGGCCGACTCAAAGCCCAGAACCATCAGAGGAGACTCTTGAAGTCCAGCGACTGTGTGTGTGTGTGTGTGTGTGTGTTTCTATCCATCCCTCTCTGAATTGTGATTAGTTGGTGTATCTGGTGCATGTGTGTATGTCGGCCTATCTCTGCAAATTATGGATACCTACAGAGGGCAGGGCACTAAAGTGTGTGTGTGTGTGTGTGTGTGTATACGGGCAATTACTAATGTGAATTCCTGAATTATGATTTGCTGTGTGTGTGTGTGTGTGTGTGTGTAATAACTAATGCTTGCAGGGTAGATGGGTGCAGAGCAGAACAACCATTATAGAGTCATTCCTCAGCTCAAGGTTGGCAGGGCAGCCACACACACACACACACACACACACACACACACACACACCGGAGAGGGATAAATCATTACTGTGCTGTGATTGTTCTGTCCCATCCCAGAGTCCTCATGGTGTCTGTAACCTGGCAAACTGTCACAAATACATGTTTGTATTTCTGGACTTTTACTAACACATGTTCACACACAAACACAAATAAATGAATGAATAAATAATGAACATGTGTTAAGTTGTTCAGAGTCAGAAGGTGATTGGTGGCAGGATTCTTACATCATGGATTACTGAATACAGACCAACAGTGGAACAGTCACAGAGACAAAATGACGATGAAACATGTTCAGAACAGCTCCAGAACAACATTACATTATTTATACTTTGTCTTCCTTCAGAAGGAAGATGGAACCTACTGAATCAGTGGAGTCTCTTTGGCTTCCACAGATGTGCAGTTTATCATCAGACATGCACTGCATGCTCACAGTTCGCTCTGCAACACCCTGGCTCTGTCAGCAGCCTTCTGAGGAGTTGCTTCTCTCAAGGTCAGAAAGTTTAGGTTACACATCAACCGTTCATTCTGACGATAGTGAAGCTGCTCCATCTCTGCTGCAGCACGTTGTCCCAGAGAACCTCCTCCTGCCTTTAGAACAGGTAACATTACCAGCTGCCATGTTGTTGAGAATCTGTGGGGTTTGGGTCAGATCACAGGCTGTTGGGACAAATGGGCCATTTGTCCCAACAGCCTGTGACCCAAACCCCACAGATTCTCAACAACTAGTGGCGCACCACCTCAAAGTGGGGGGGTCGTCATAGCAAGGCGGCCGAAACTCCAGTGGCGTAATTTGTATGCAAAACAAACACAAACACAACTAAAGACGTGGAGCGTTTGGTTTGTGTGGAGCCGTTCACCTCGATCACAGAAATAATAAAAACTGTTTCCAGCTTTAAAAACAGAGGGTTTGATTCTTGTGATCGAGTCGCTCTCATGACTCATCCAGTGATGTCACTCCCTGATTGGCCAATCAGTGGCCTGCAGTCTGGTGACGTCGCATTGTCGGTTCGACTCAGCTCGCTGGGAACCCCGGCAGAGGAGGTACTAAAATAGTACCTGGTACCAGGTAGTATCACCTGGTGGAGAACCAGAAAGACCCAGTCGAGTCGAGTCGAGTCGAGTCGAGTCGAGTCGAGTCGGTTCTAGTGGAAAAGCGCCATATGACTGAGGTGATGGGGCCACACCAGCTGAAGTAAAACTCTCCTGATTTTATTCCAGAATTGGAAACTGGTGTGTGAATGTAACCCTCCCAATGACCTGATTAAACACATGGACAGGGCCTACAGTCAGCTAACACCTGCAGCAGGAGTGGCCATTTGTTTCTGGATTTACAATTTGCACCAACTGACAAGGAGGAAAAGTTCCAGCATCAGCATCCTCCCAGTCTGAAGCGCTGCCGTGTTTGAAAGGCCGGGAGACAGACGCAGTTCTCCGTCCTGACTGTACACTGAACTGTCTCAGTTTAGCTTCACTTTCATTAATCATACTGTACTTTCCTCTCTGGTGCTTTCATCCTGTTGTTGTGAGGAGTGTGTTCACCATCCTGCTTTTGGGTAATTTAGCCATCACGCTTAATAATGTCACAAACTTGAACTTGCTCATACAAACACCCGTAAACACACACACACACACACACAGAAACACAGTTAGGAAAGGTCGTCCCGTTCCTCTGAGGATTGTGGTTTAGTCCATGTTTATCCTGTTTGCAGCCAAGCATGGAGGACAAGGGAGCAGTAGCTCCCCCCAGCTCTCATTAGCGAGAGTCTCAGTATGTGTGTGTGTGTGTGTGTTTGATACAAACAAAAAAAATGAAGCCCATCCGTTCTCTGCCTTCACCATCATCAGCGTACAGTAACACATTCATCGTCAACATCATCCACATTTCTGAAGTTCATCCTTTGTTTATTTCCACCCGCTCTAATGCTGTCACAGCGCACCTGATGTGCTAAACGAATGAAACATACTCTGATATTTATGCAAAGTGACCTTTTCTAAACTGGTTTGTTTTCAACAAAAAGGGAAATTCTGTGTAATTTGCTCTCAGGTAAAGTCCAGACATTCCCTGACCTGTGTTAATCCTCCTGTGTCGAAGAACCACACTGTCCTCTTGAGCTGCAAGATTTCCAGCTGGTGGACAAATACTTTACTCATCTATTTTAGTTAACTGTGACTCTGTGAGTTGTTTTTCAGCTCTGCAAAGGCTTTGTGTCCAGCAACCATTACATATGCATCAGTGTGTGTGTGTGTGTGTGTGTGTGTGTGTGTGTGTGTGTGTGTGTGTGTGTGCGCACATCCATAAAATTACTGTTGTCATTTTGCAGCAGACTGCGTATATCAAATCCTGTGCAGTGACCTTATCTGTCACCTGTCTCTCTCTCTCTCTCTCTCTCTCTCTCTCACACACACACACACACACAATGATACAGTACATCGATACTGACTTGGGTCAGTACACTAACAAGAATCTGGATATACCTATTAATTTATAATGTGTGTGTGTGTTTGTGAAAGAGCGAGTGTGTGAGTGTGAAATATATTAGATGTTTAAATATTCATTGGTCTCTCATTGGCCTCACAGTTGGAAGGAAACCAGTCACCTCTGGAAGCAGTTGACAGTTTAAGTATTAATGGTAAAATGTGTGTGTGCTGAGCCTCATTCCTTCTCCCATCCTTGTGTGTTCCTGGAGGATTCAGTGCACTGAAACCTTTCAGACTTATATTGTAAATATCTCCTTATTGAAGTTGCACCAGCCGCCGCTGGAGGGCTGTGTGCACTGTGACAGGGAGCATGGTGATGATGTGATGATTGAGGTATTCATTGTGTTTTCCCATATACTGTATCTGCAGTTGGGCGCAAAGCTTTTAATCATATCAGTTCTCCTAAACATTTTCAGACTCACCAGCGTTTATGTGCAACACAAAGAGTGTACAGCAGCTCACAGAGACAATGTTAGCATGCTGATGCTACCATGTTCACTGAATTAATTTAGCGTGCTAGCATGCTAGCATTTGTAAATTAGCACTAAACACAAAGTGGAGCTGAGAGTGAAGAATGTCACTAATTCTGAGGGTGTTTGGTCATAAACCAAAGTATTAAAGTTACTGAGGTGTCGACCTGACGATGGCGCTAAATGACAAGTTAAATCATGCAGGAAACATGAATGTTTAAAAAGTTAGGTGGTCACCAACGTCAGTAAGATTCATCCTCTGGAGAGCATGAACTCCATCGGGTCCAATAGTTATTTCAGTGTGGACCAAAGTGGGGGACCGACGGCCCCCCTACTGACACTGACACTGCTAACAAACTGTAGCATCCACCTCGTTAACATATCCTGTTAATTAGCACCACCTTCTTCTCTCATTAATAATGAACCAATTAACAGTCATTTCAGAAGTGTGAAGCTGATCAGATGTCTGTGTGGGTTCCTTTCATGAAACATATAACACTACATCACTGAGCGTAGACATGTCTCTCATTATAACTGTAGAAGTAACTTTCTGCAGGACTTATTCGGACTTCTCCAAAAGATTGATCACATAATGTGTGTGTGTGTTTGTGTGTGTGTGAGCCAATGCTATTCTCAACATTTATGGGAATGCGTAGATGAATGAGATGTTTCTTCATTGGCCAGACCGGCACAAAGCACAACCTCGGCCATGACGAGAAAATAAAGAGATGTCAGTGGGAGCAACAGAAGACATCCACTTCTGCCTGCCTCGGGCGTCACTGTACCTGGACGTAGTGACAAAGGAACCCCGTCTCAGCTCTCAGCTGCCAGCGTCAAGGTCTCAGGCATGTGTGAAAGCAGACACATTGTGCCTTTAACTGCACATCCCCGCTGTCCTGTTCGGTCTCTGCATGTTTATCACCATTCACACCAAATATATGCAGCTTCAATGGACGTGTGATGTCAGTACGTATTGATCTATTGTATATATGCATGTGCATTAGTGTCATGTTGCTTCTAATCATCGTTATTTTACATTTGAAAATACAGAATGAATTCACTTAATTCTACAAATATTCCAAAATCTAGACAGATGAACGATGGCACATAATTACAGAGAGGAAACATCACTGATATCTGTCGCAGTTAATCCCACATGAATTCACTGCCATGATAATGAAATCAGACTAATCGCTTCTCTCTCTCTCTCTCTCTCTCTGTCTCTGTCTCTCTCTCTCTCTCTCTGTCTCTCTCTCTCTCTCTGTCTCTCTCTCTCTCTGTCTCTCTCTCTCTCTCTCTCTCTCTCTCTCTCAAAATATGCATGAATGACTTTTCCCTTCACAACTTAATCGAATACACAAATCCGCCGAGCGCTTGTTTAAGGTCACAGCTGTTTGCATGTTTCAGATGTGCTGTTTGTCAAAATAAACCCAGCCACACAGAGAAGCGGTTGTTATTAAGAGGCAGCTATTATCACCGCGAGGCCCCAGAGAGATGCAATGTGCCACTTAAAGGACGAAACAGAGTAATTCTCCACAAATAACAGGCTTTAAGGCGGCACAGCCACAGCGTCTGCAGGAAGGCATGCGGTGGAGTTGGGTCTGGATATGTATGTGCACATCTGTGTGTGTGTGTGTGTGTTTGGCCTTCTGAGAAGAAAGCAGAATGAGAAGGGACAAAAAATAGATTCAAAAATGATATAAAAGAAAGTAACAAAAAAAAAAGAAAGTCCCAGCGAAGAGGGCGATGAAAGAAAATGTGATGAGAGGAGATGAAAGAGAGATTTGAAGGTCAGCAGGGGTAATTATTGTGTTTCTCTACTTGAAAGACTTGCAATTAAAACTGTGAGGGTGTCGTGTGAAGAACGTGCTGTGTGCCACTGGACGCTAACTCAATGATATGGAGGCGTAGGATATCTGTGATTACGGTCACAGCAGGGTGAGTGTGGGGGGGGACTGTACTGAACAGAATTAGATTTTACAGAGCAGGTACATGAGGCAAACTTTTAACGGTCAGTAGATCTGTAAGTATAATATACATTTCTCTGTGTAGAAAAGTTTTGTTTTGTCGTTCACAGACTTGGATAATCAGCTAATAAAGCCAATTCCTCCAGCCTGAGCATGTCTGTCCTCTCTCGGTCAGAGTTTGTTGCAGAAATATTCATTTAAATTTGCACAATCAGACTTTGATCTTCTGTAAACATGTTGAATCAACTGCTGCCGAATCCCAGTGGCTTTCTGCACAAACCTCCCATATTTTGTTGGACGTTGAGGAATCCCATTAACCTTTGGGAGGCTTTGTACTTCTTAAGCTGTGTCTTAGCGCCGCAGACCAAGGCTCCGATAAGCCCTTTCACAGCTTTTTGTGTGTTTATCAATATGTCAAGCCATCGGGAACAAAGTCCATGCAGATGAGTGTCTGTGCTGATTCAGAGTCAGGACTTATTTTTCTTTGTGTTTCTATTTGCATGTATTTGCCTTTTAGACACTGAACATTTTGAAATGGCACCTGGAAAGGGCAGAAAGAAGCTACATCTTCTGAAGTTCAGGTATTTTGAGGATGATTTAGATTCATGAAGAAGTCCAGGGTGTCCAGGGTGTCTTAACTTTGTCTGCCACGTGATGCCTTGTCCTCCACTGGGGGACCTTTATTCACCAAATGAGCTTTAACCTCAACGTTTAGACATATTTGACCTTCAAAAGTCATTAGTCTGTGCTTATTAGGCACCTCCCTGTGCAGCTGGAGTGTTCTGGACTCTAACTTGCTGGAAACCACCATCTGTGCCTCACTTTGAGTCACTTTGAAGTGCTGCTCTTGTAATATGGACCCAGGCTCGTACTGAGACATTCAGAGCCTGTTCTGTGTCCTGATGTGGTGACGTGACCAGGAAGAAGGAAGAAGTATTCACATCCTTTACTCACTGTAAGAAAGAGAACAACCGTGTAGAAATACTCAACACTAAGAGTCCTGCATTCAAAAGGAGTAATAAGTAAAAGTACAAAAGCTTTACAAAATAGACTTTGAAATGTAAAAGTAAATGGACTCACATGGAGTTATTCTATTTATACTGCTGGGTTCTTTAACCTGTAATAATACATCATCATTTTGGTGATTTATAATTCGTATGAATAATCTGAAGTAGTGAAAAGCACACTCCTTCCCTCTGATGTAGTGGAGTAGAAGCACAATGTAGCATGAATGTACTCAATTAAGATGCAAATACCTCAGAATTATATTTAAAGAATAACTCTGGTATTTTTAAACCTGGGCTCACGTTTTAGAAGCTCTACTGACAATCAAAACATGTAGAAACAGATGAAATGAAATACATTTCTGTACCTTCAGCCTGCGTCTCCCCCTCGCTGAGGTGATCAGCATGGCCTGGATGACACGATGTAACTCCTCCTGCTCGTCCTTAATCAGACATCCTACAAATAGAGCTAGTTTAACAAACACCTTTAAGTTATTCTTGAAGTATTTGAGTAGATGTACTCAGTTACACTCCAGCACGTTAGAGGAGCTACGTATAGTTTGAAGGCCTGGAGTATGATTGACAGCTTATGCCTCTGAGTTATGGCAGCGTGTGACGACATACGTATGTACAACATACTCTCCTGACAAAGCCAAAGGATGTTTTTTTTAGTCGTACCAGTGAGAGAGCTGCTTCTTCACCACGTCATCGTGTGCCGGGTCTGTGTGTGCGTCCACGCATGCCTCAGAAGTGCTTTCATTCCTGATCTGCTCTGCCCTAATAAAAGTGCCTGCATTCCTCTCCTGATTACCGCTCATCACCGACACAGCGTGAGCTGTTCCTGGTCTACTTTGTTTCCCCCCAATCCCATTGGAGGATTACAGCCGAGCGCCTCCTGCTTCGCCTGCCTGGTTATCGAGCACGAGCCATATTGACAGGCGAACATCAAACATTGTTTTTTCTTGGCCTATTTTGACAAAAATGTAAAAAATAACCCAGAAAACGTTTTATCCTCGTGTCTAGTCCATTGGTCTCTCTGAGTGTAGCTGTCGATACCACGTTAATACGAGCAGCCCCTCATCTTTCTTCGACAGTTTAGAGTGGTGTGAAGGTGATTGGTGTGCTGGCAGGGCGGTGATTGATAGGCTGACTGGCATGCATAATGTAGCCTGAGGGAAGGCTCAAACATGTTTTAGTCATTTAACAGAGACCATCCAGAGTGACTCTGAATAAGCTTCAGCTGCAGAGCTGCAGTCCTCTGATCGCACTTCATGTTCATCTTCAACAGTTCATGTTAAGTAGAAAAAACTAATCTAATGTACAGAGTGAGGTACTCACATGTGAGACTGAGGTGTAGAGGGGGAGATGGGCTAATGTGTGCTAAAGTATATATTTAAATATATACTTATATATGAAGCAAAGACAGTCAGAACATTTGTCTGTATTTGAACTAGTGTAAAGTGTATTGACGCTGCAGTGGACAGTGGAGGAGGTGATGAATGATGCTGTTTGTGTGGAGGGACAACAAACACTCGTGTAGACCTGCAGGTTTCATTAGGCAGAGCTACAGTGACAGTGATCAGCACATGTGCACAACCAGGATGGAAGGAGCATTGGGATGACTGTGACACTGGAAGACATCTGTATAAAGACACGTTGGCTGGAAATGAAGTGAGGAAAATGCCATCACTCATCTGAGAACAAGTCAGACAGGTCTTAACCTTGCACTTCTCCATTGGCTACCAGTGAGGCTTAGAATTGATTTTAAGATTTTCCTAATGACATTTAAAGCACAGAAAGGTCTAGCCCCCAGCTATATTGCTGACATTTTGAATCTTTATGAACTGGAACGCAGCCGTAGATCCTAAGGCGAGGCCCCTCTGGGTGCTCCACGATCCTGCACTGTGGCACCTGTACTGTGGAACGACCTGCCTGAGGACATTAGGCCAGACCTAAATCAGCTTCATCCTTTAAATTACATCTGAAAATACACTTTTATAAACAGGCTTTTATGTGAATGTACTCCCCGTTAACATGTCAAAAGCTCAGTGTGTTTCTAATTCTGCATCACACTTCTTTTGTTCCAATTTTGTAAAATTAGACCATAAAATGTACAGACACTCTATAGCCACCCAGAAACAGGAGCATGTGCTGTAGAAAACATCGAGAGGGATCACCTTCTTCAGTCACTAAGAATCACAAAACACTGTCAGACGTCTTGGAGAAAAGAGCAGATGAGATATGACGCGACATTATTAAGTTTTTTAAAAGAAACGGACTCAACTAAAATAATTTGGAGGCTTTTACTTTTTTTTTTTGTTCCACACTCCAGTCCAGTTGGTGGCGGTATGTAGAAGAAGAAGAAGAAGAAGAAGAAGAAGGTGAAGAAGGAGAAGAAGAAGAAGAGTTTGGACAATCACGTGTGAGAAAAACCAGGATGTTGTTGCAGCTGATCCATCCAGTGTGTTCCACATTTTCTACCTTGTAGGAGGTCTTCCACCATCAGAAACATCAACAGGTTACCACAAGGTAAGGGGGGGGGGGGTTAGATTGGCCTTTTCTTCCTAAAAACACAAACCGCCATGTTTGATTGCCATGGACACTCACCTGTCAGTTCAGTAGGTTCTCTGATAGAGACGAACAGCCCTGAGAGGAATTCTACCCTCATGAATGATAAAGTGTTTGGTTTTTGGAGGTTTTGTTTCCACTCTGTGGAGGCTTAACCTTTTTTGGAGGGTGTACTTTGCTTGCATTATACTGAGATGTGTTTCTGTGCCCTTCCCATTTCTCCTAATGAGGGCAGACTGAAGCACAGGATCACAGCTTCCACCCCAGTCTCTGCTAAATCAGCTTCCTCACTTCATGGACTGCAGTGGTTCAAACGGTGGACTTGGGCCTGAGAGTGTAGTCATCATTATGGAAACGTCATATAGCTGAACACTTGAAAATCAAGAGGGTGGCGGCCGTGTGCTGATTTCTTCGTCCCTCCCCCCTCACTACCCCCCTGTTTAAGGGCTGTCCCTCACAAATGTTGCTTGATTTGATTGTGATGGTTGGAGCTGAAAATAAGACGGCGTCTGAAGATTAAGAGTGTCTTTTTTCCACAAGAAGCTGCTCGTATGAAATGAGTATTTAAGAACTCCTGTTGTTTCTTTTTCTTACTTATTTCAAGGTCCTCAGATCTTTGCTGCTGTTCAGAATTAAAAGACAAATATTGGGAGCACCCAGGGGTGCAGGGCTAAGACATCGGCCCTCTCTCTCCCAGCTCCTGCCATTGTTAATGAGACAAAGAGTTTTTAAGATGGAGCACCTCGTGTCAGGGTTAAAGACGGACTCTTGTTTTCAGAGTTTAAGAACCGTCTTTGTTGCTCTGCTTAGACTTAGTCTAGTTTCCCAAGGAGTTGTTCAACTGTCAGAGACCTCAGTCGTCTATAGTCTTGACTATTATGGAGACTGGTTATAATTTAGTGCACCTGCTTCACTGTGTCTGATGTAATCCAATACTGACAGCGTTTTGAGAACATTCTGGGTTATCATTGGTCAGAGCCATCAGCCAATCAGCATAGACATGATTTGAACGGCGGTTGTTGTCTTGTTGTCTGATTTATGTTTGTTTTATGGTCCTGACTTTGTAACCTCCATGCTGTTAAGACTAGTTAAAACCAGCTGACTGAGGTTTGTCTCATCACTGGTGTATTTGTGCAGCCTCAGTAGGACAATATTAAGACTGTTCTGGTCTGTTACTGCTGACTGATAGAGTGGCAAATACCATCTGTCTCCTCTATCACTCAATGAGTCACACTCTCTTTAGCAAACTCTTACACACAGCGAAGAGAAGAATTAAGCTCTGCACAGATATCTATTGTTGACACAAGCAGAGTTAAAGCCTCTGCAACACTCATCAACTCTGTTGAATTTGGCACTGATGCCGGCTGCCGTCCTTCCTCTGCCAGAAAATCGAAGGCAAATATTTGACACCTGACAGTGTCGTCTTTTTCACAACTTTTTTCTTTTAGGATTAAATGTTTGCTTTATTTTAGATGTCCAATTATGTAACTGTTTTTTTTTATGAAACTGGAAAAACAAAACTCGATGTTGACCTTGAGCTTTTCCCCTCCGCTCATCCTCCCTGGTACCTCGCCTCGTTGGCACAGCAGTATGTTTCCATAGTGACTGTCTCCAAGGGTATGGCAGCGACAGCTTCACGGTGTCACCTTGGTGATGGTTGCTCAGTGATGGAGGAGGTTGTTAAGTAGAGCGGACGTGTGATACTGACACAGCAGGACAGAGCGTGGGATGTCCAACCTTCTCGAGACAGGTGAAAACCTCCTCTGTCCTGTCATCACACCGTGTTGTGCAGAAGCATCTTTTCCAGCAGCTTAGTTTAGAGTTTTTTCACTTCTGATAACCATCAGATAAAAGCTGTGATGTCTCAGAACCAGTGAAGTCAGCAGGATTCAGTGCTGCGCTGAGGTTATTCTCCCCTTTGAATGATGGCCACGGGCCATTTACTTATTTCACAAAATCCTGATCATGTTTCTTTGGCAATTCTAAATGGAGTCGCAGCAGCTGTTGGTTTCCACGGTTTCTCTTTCTTTCTTTTTCCTTCTGTGTGACTTTGGTGTTTTAAAGGTTTAGTTTAGATTCAACACAGTATTTCTTCAACACACAAAAATATGAGCAAACTACCTGATGGAGGCAGCAGCTCTAAAATCCCTGTTTTAGTGAATGTAGTCTGGTGTGTGTGCTGTTTGTGGTTAAACCAAAAGGATCTTCCAGGTCTCTCTCTGTAGGGATCCTTTCCATGATGCTGTCACACACTCTGAGCCTGTCAGTGGATCAAACAAGCTCTTTTAGTGGACCTACTGTGATCAGGTGCAGTTGTCCCAAAGGATCACGTTGCAGCCATTGCAGCCCGTTTGGTGTCTGCTGGCTGAGGTGATCTACTGGACCAGTTCTGGCTGAGGTGATCTACTGGACCAGTTCCAACAATCATTTGATTATATCAACATTGCTGAAAAAGTTTTAGGTAAAAATCAGAGTTGTAGCTGATTCACAATGTTTCTTCCATCTATTTAACTTTATTTATGTGTGTACCTTCAAATTCCTGTGGCGTGCACACACACACACACACACACACACACACACACACACACACATACACACACACATACACACACACACACACACAGGCTCTCCCTCATCCTCCCCCTCTCCCCCCCTCCCCCATCATAGATGCACCCTCATGTTGGCTGTGTCACCCGTCTCAGATTGTTCCTTACCAGTTGTCAGTGGACGCCTGCCAGCCGATCACAGTGAGGTCTTCTCTATAAACTGAATTCCTGCCTCTGAGCTTGATGTGCTAAGAAGCTGTTTCACTTTAAGCTGATGTTACTTTAACCTACTTCACTGCGTCAGTGTAATGTGAGGAGCCCGTTCTCCCAATCAATACAGTTAGTGGGCTGATTGATGATTCCTGATATCAGCTTCTTTCACACACAAATGAGAGACAAGGATCCATCATCAGTCCATTCATTTAACCACTTTTCACTTCTGTTCACACAAACCCATCAATTCATCCATCAGCCTACACAGTTCTATTGCTGGCTGTTTCTCTCCCTAATGAGCCCGCTGTCTTTCCCTCAATTTATCTTCACTTCAATCTGTTTTTACCTCCGTCGTCTTAATGTTTCCCTCCGTCTCTGTCCATGCCTGCTGCTGCTGCCTCCTCTCTTCTCCCCACCTCCCACCTGCCCCTCCCTTCGTCCACGTTTTACAAGCATGCCGTTTGTAATTTGACCGTTGCTCATTTTGTCACGTTGTTGCTCATCATCCTCTCGTAGACTCAGAACAATTAAATCAACACAGCAAAGCTCAGAAACAACCAACTGAAAGCTGGAAGATGAAGCGATAGAAAGATAAATCTACAAAACCCATGGCGCTGTGTGTCTGCTTTGTCGGGGTATTTTTGAGTCAGAGTTTGTTGTTGCCATCATGATTAGGGGTTTTTCGGGGTCTGACACTATGAGCTATGTGCGCCACATTTACTGTTAGCTGTTTTTTGCAGTGTTCGCCTGGAAGTACAGACAAGTGTGGCTGGATTACTGTGATGCTGAAGGACACTTAAAATCCTGATGCTTCGCAGGTAAGCTGTGGAGTAAACAGACTTACTGCAGTTTATCCATTATATGGACGTCAGAGATAGTAATATCCTCGTAAAGGAGATAACTTATCTGTGTGTTCTGGAGTGCAGCAATCAGGCGCAGAGGGTTTTAAAGCATCTTAATATCTTCTCTCAGCTGCGTCACAGTGTTGATGAGTGGGTCGAATCCACAGGCCGAACTACCACAACTCACTCCCTGTTGTTTCTGCGTCCCTTTCATATCACACAGTGTCTCTTTGCTTCAGGTGTCTTCCTCCCTTTTCACAGTTCCCATAGAATAAAGTCAGAAATTAGAAAAAGTTCCAAAAACTCAGTGGGTAACTTGGGGAGTGTTTGGAGTGTGTGAAATAAGCACAAGTTACAGAAAGAGTCCTGTGCTGAATGATCCTGAATGGATTCGTGACGGCCATCTGAAAACTGTGCCGGAGGAGCCGAGTACAACAGAGCGGCGACATCCATCCATGTGTTATAGAAGATATATAGAAGATATGGAGATGGATTTCTCCATCAGTCTTCAGCACTTCCTGTCTGTCCTATTGCTTGCATAAATTTATGCATGCAACCTCATTTCACCTTCTATCCATCCATTCCTCCCTCCTTCCTTCCATCCATCCATCCATCCACCTCCTACCTGGAGTCATCTCTCTGCTGCAGAGTGCCCACTGTGTTGGTGCTAATCACTCTCTTTCAGCTTCGCCTCCAGCAACGATTAATGGCTTTCATTTACACTCATTTGGAAGCAACACCTGTGACCAATGAGAGCAAAGCAAGGAGTAATTACGTCCATATTTGAATTGAATGTGTGTGTGTGTGTGTTAGAGAGAGAGAGAGAGAGAGAGTAAGCACAACAAGGATAGAATAAGAGAGAGAGAGGGAGAGAGAGGGAGCTCCTGAGGGGTATCTAATCATTGAGATGCATCACATGAACTGTGTGTGTGTGTGTGTGTGTGTGTGTGTGTGTGTGTGTGTGTGTGTGTGTGTGTGTGTGTGATTACTCTGATACATCACCTGAACTAGATGTGACCTCTCTACCTGTCGGACCCTATGCTGCCTAAACACTGTGTGTGTGCTGCTGATGTTCTTGTCTGTATAAGAGGCAGAAGGTCGTGTGTATCACTTCTCCTGCCTCCTTCATTTAGAAAACAGCATCACAGTCCACAGGAGCTCGTTCTGGTTAAAGCTCCGTTATTAAAGAAGCGTTTCACCAGGAGCGAGAGTCTTTGCATAAAGTTGGAAAACCTACAACACCCAGAATGCACTGCGCCGCTCTCCTTGCCGACTGGCTGTGCTTATCTCTTCTTCCTCCTCCACAGTGGGTGCTGCCTCACGGGAGCCTGAATCTGTAAGATGTGGATCAGTCTAAACTGGGTTAGCGTGGCTCTGATCCTGACTCCCTACCCTCTCCTCAGGGGGAGTTGCACCCGCTGCAGTGATCGTTTCAAGATGCGCTGAACAAAAATATTCTTTTTGTATATAGTATAAATCTGCAGCAGCTGTCAAACCAACAAAACATCATTAAATGGCCTGTTAACGTTAGAAAGATGCTGATTAAATCACTAAGTTACGATGGTGAGGTTTGATGGGTGCAGCTGATGGTCGGTGTAGCGACATGAGAGTAACAGTCACACTAATGCATGAATCTCTGTGTCTCTTCTTTCTTTTATTTCCCTCTGGACATTCTCTCGCTCCTCCAGCAGGTATAGGTTACATTACTCTCTCTCTACGTCAGCGCCATGTTCTCTCTCCTCCACTTCATCTCCTTCACACCTGAACCTCTCTCTCTCTCTCACTGTGTCTTATCTCCATCCCTGTTCCTTCCTTCCTTCTTTCTCTTTCCAGTTCTTCTTCTTGTCTCTCTCTTTCCCCTTTACAAACAGTTTGCCATTTCATTCTCTCCCCTTTTCTCCCACAGTGTTTAAAATCTCTCCCCCTCCCCCTCCCCCCCCTCTCTCTCTCTCTCGCTCTTTTTCTCCCACATTGTTATAAATATTGAATGTGTGTTTTGCTCTTTGATCAGTGTGGGTAGAGGCTGATGGACCGGTGGGCCTCTGACAGCCTCTGTTTCCACTACAGCTGCATTCCAAACACTTAGACTTCACTTATTTTACTTTTCTAGGGAAAATGCTGTCATGTTGTATTTTTATTATTTAAAATCGCAGCGAAAAGGCCGATGAACAATGAATTTATTGTACTTTTGCTGCTGCTACGACAGAATATCATCTCCGTAAAGCACTCAGCCTGTGTTGAACCCCAGCGGGAGAAATATACAACTTATGTTTTGGGCTTCATGATGGAATATCAACCCATATTATCAGTCTCACATAGTCCAGACTAAATAATCCAAATCATACTCAAAACTTTACTAGATTTTAAATGTAGATATCAGATTGTGTCACTCACACAGTCTTTACAGTGTGTACAGTGAAATTAGGAGTGTGCAGAGTGAGTAGACCTCTTAATGTGGTTCCAGTGGAAACTAATTTGAGCTGCAACTGTTCTCTCAAGTCAGTTAGATGGACGTGGTGGATTTGAAGTTGTTGAGACTGTTCAGTCTAAAGTAAACAGACCAGGTGTGATCGCACCCCGAGGACTTCGGTCTTCCCTCAACAGCTGCCCTTGAGCAAGCCTCTGAGCGGCCCACTGGTTAAATCCCCGAGGGCTTCCAACTGCTGTGTTGATAAATAACTAAGAAGCCCACAGCGGATTGTTATGTTGGTTTATTCAGCCCGGCTCTTTGCAGTGAAATCTTTAGTAGTGTAGACGAGGCCTTTCTGTTATCAGCAGAGATGGAGGTGAGAGTCTCTCAGGATTTAAATAAAGAGGAGTTGAATCAAAATCAGCCGCAGCCTCTGGGTTGTATAGCCGCAGGCTCAGTCCTGTAGGGATTTGGAGTGTGTGTTTCCTTGTGGAGCCCGTCATGTTGCATGATTGAAGTCCTATACCTGTGTTGAGTTGCTCCCACGAGACCCTAACTGTGTGTGTGTGTGTGTGTGTGTGTCTTTGTGTGTGTGTGTGTGTGTGTGTGTGTGTGAATGAGGCCAAGGAAATTACATTCTCTAAAAAATAGCTGATGTTGATTTAACAGGATTATTGTTTTTCCATTGCACACAGTAAATGCTAAACATCCAGTCAATATTCAAATGAGTGAATTTCCTTAGCAGTATTAATATTTAATAAACGAACAAACCCTTTGGGACCTGCAGAGGAATTTGGAGGAAACAATGGGTTGAGTGCTTGCACATGCCTGAGTGTGTCTCAGTATTTACATACATAAATAACACAAAACTGTGACTTGCTGCATTTCCTATTGCAAGCCTGCACAGAGCCAGAACCCAGAGAAGTGAATTATGAACGGAGCAACATTAATTACAGTCACAGTTACTTTTATGAGTTCCATTAGCTTTCGATTTCAATGCTTTGTAACACTACAGATATGTTTTGTTGTGCATTGAGCCTTGTCCTTCTGTTTAAAATGTTGTTCTTGCATTAATATCTCAGCTCCTAATATGAAGAGCGTAATGACAACATTTTTTTTTTTCAAAAGCAATTTCGAGTACAGAAACCACATATAGTGATTCACTCGTGGAATTTACCGTCTGTTTTCTTTTCTTTTCTTTGCAGCTGTGAGTAGCGCCTCCATTTCCTTTGTAAATTGCTGCAGAACACATATTGACAGGTTTCTTTTGTCCTCTTTTTTCCAACGTGAATAAACCACCAAGAACAAACTTGTTCAGGATGAATGTGTACTGCAACCTTTCATTACTATCATCTTATTTTCATTAGTGTGTGTGTGTGTGTGTGTGTGTGTGTGTGTGATAAATGATTTGAAACTAATAAAAGAAATCTAAGTAAGATTCTGCATTCCAACAACTTTCCTCTGCAAAGTTTTTTAGTTAGGGGCAAAAGTTTGCACCCTTCAGCATAGTCTATGAAAGTTTAAAGAGGAGGTGTGTGTGTGTGTGTGTGTGTGTGTGTGTGTGTGTGTGTGTGTGTGTGTGTGTGTGTGTGTGTGTGTGTGTGTGTGTGTGTGTGTGTGTGTGTAGAAACTCGAGGAGGATTTAATGATAGAGACTGAAGTTTGGGATTGTCCCCTGCAGTGCAATATCCTACACACACACACACACACACACACTAGGTAGCAGCCATCCCCTGCAGAGCCATATCTTCTTCTGTATCTGACGTTCCACGGCTGGATGGGCAGGAAGATGCACACACACACACACACACACACACACACACACACACACACACACACACACACACACACACACACACACACACACACACACACACACACACACACGGTTGACTTGGGTCTTTCGCAGTGTCATCATCTTCACTCTGAAAACCTGCAATTCTCCACTCTCTCTCTCTCTCTCCTCTCATTCTTTCCCCCCAAAGATCCATTTCTGGAAATAAATGGTAAAGCTAAATGGAAGGATGGCAATCTGACAGAATCTGGACCAGACGCTGTAGTCACAGGAAAAAGGTTCCCTGAAACTTTTGAAAACGGTACTTTCTCCCCTGTCCCCTTTGTGAGGAAATAGGTTGACTGCCACCATAGGGCCAATCTAATCCTAAGTGCTCTCTAAAATAGCTTTCTACAGGACCTGCTGCCTTGAATTTCCAAGTGGATGTGGAAGTTAACCTACAGTTTCCCCTGCAGGGCCCCGTCAGGACTTCTAGGTTGACACTCACTTTGTTGACTTTCACCCCAGAACTGCTATTATAATCAGTGCCGACATCTGTCAGTCGGTGTTTCACACTGGGGGGGTAACCGGTTCACGTCCTCACTAACGTTCCACTGTGAACTGTTTCATTTAGAACATGGTTCCAACACAGACTGTATGAAAGAAGTGGGCACAGCCTCCATGTCATGTTGTTGTTATTATCATTAACCCTTGTGTGGTGTTTGGGTTTGTGGGACCTGATTTCATCCATTTTCATCTTCTTCATCTCAAAAGAACAATGATACGATTCATCATTTTTTCAAACTCAGACTCATCAAATTGAGCCAAGGCCAATGAGTCTGAGTTAGACTGAATAATTAATCATATAATATCATCATTATTATTATTAGTGTGACAGTCTGGGTTACAATAAGTGTGTTAGTTGTACAAGTCACCTTTCACAAGTTGAACGCGCACATACATTAAAATAAGTCGATAACTTTGGTTTAACACGTGACACCAAGTGGTCTTCTGGGTGGGGGTCATGTGTCTCATCCAGTTGATAATAAATAACCTTTATGTTACTGACTTTCCTCTGGCCTTGTTTCTTCTGTAGCATGGTGCTGAGAGGTTGTGATACTGTCACACGTTTCTTTGAGACTCGCCTGCTCAGTTTTGCACCTTTCCATCCTCAGCAACTTCAGCAAAACCGCAGTGTGCCGGTACAGAATAACAAGAGTTAAGACATAACATCAGAAACCATTTCTTAGGTTATGCTGAGAAAATGGGTGTATTTCAAAGTGAAGATGTCGAGCGAGGGTTTAAATTGGCCCTCGTCAGTTCTTACTGGCCTTCTAGTGGGAAAACCTCTCAGACAGATTTCTTTCTTCATCTCTTTCCCTTACAGGTTTGCAGTACTTGTCCATTAGTTATGATTGATGTCTTGCAGGTCTAGTTAGGGCACAGAAAGACATGAAACAAGAGCATTCACCTCCAATTACTGTCATTCAGATAAAGTGCTCACGGCACACTAACGAAGCTGGCGCCGTGCCCTTTTAACAAGCTTAAATCAATTACGACAAAATGATCAATTTACTTCAGTAATTAGCCCGTGCATTAGTGGTTATTACCATGAAACACATTTATTCGTCAGTTCTCTTGCTCTAAAATTCACCTCCACCCCCCTCTCAAGACCGTGCACTTGATTCTAAATGGGAAGTGTGCAATCAGTTAAATTGAATTTAATTGATTAAATAATTAGACAGATTTAAATGAGTCAATTAATGAGTCAATTATAGGAGAACAGGCATGTTGGGGGGATGGAGGATGTCCCGTGGGTTTCAGGGGTTTATTAATAACAACGGGGATTTTAATGTCTTGGCACCAGGGAAACGTAATCCCTCACTGTCTGTGTAACCCAGAAAAGCTTCGCTCCAAGGAGACTCACTCAGTCACTCAGTCAGTGTCTCCGTCTACACTGAGGATAAAGTATAAGAGACTGTGAGACCATGATGTGGTCTCTATTAGCGCAGTAAACTTCTACAATACAGTCCAAATATTACTGTTTTAAAGTGAGACCTGATCACCTCCCACAGCTTTAGAATAGTTGTGTTATTATGATCATCCAGCCACTTCTCTGTCCAGGGGAACTATAAAGATGTTCTTTATTTCTGACATGATGTGGCTCCACCCTGCGCTGACATCTGAGACAATATTTTAGTTTTTTTTATGGTTCTTACCCCCCTTGGCCTGCAGCGCCGTCTGCTGTGTGGCTGCCCACCCGTTATTATCCCCAGGTTGTAAAATGCTTTATTGTGCTTCTTTGGCCTTCAACGTCTGTATGAGACACACGGGCCCCTGACCATCTAAGGTCGTCACAGGTGAACCAGACCTTCAACATCATGGTAGCAATAGCAAACGAGTGGTTAACATTTTGAAACAGTAGCAGTTTGGTTAGGTTTAGGCATTAAGACTTAGCTAGGTTAAGGAAAAGATGTTTAACTAAGTGTGCTAGCTGGGTTAAAGTCCTGTGTTTGAAATGATCCCCCCACCCAGGAGCTTAGTTACTTACTAATTAAAGTATCTTACATGCATGCCCCCCCGCCCCCCCCCCCCAGCATGTTGTTTCAGAGGGATGAACATGTGCACCTGTATTAAATTAACTTTCCAGGAAAGGTGAAAAACTTTAAAAACAAAACAAACCCAAAAAAGTGCTTCAGAACTTGTTTCCATCCCATTGATCTTTGATTTTCTGTTTTCTCCTCTCTCAGATTGATTACAGCCTCCAGTAATGAGACAGCAAGGTTCACAGTTTTTCTCATCACAAAGCGACAAGGTAAGAAATATGAAGGACACCCTCAATCAGTCACTCATATGGACTGTGTCAGTTTGAATAACTGCAGAGCAATCTGGTAAATACGGGAGGCTGGCGGCAGTAATGGTAACTGATTGATATTTGAAGTGGCTATGAAACAGTCCTGCTGCCATGCAAACAGATGTGCACTGCTTCAGCCAAGCCAGCTCACAAAGTACTTTGAACTAACTACTAAACACAGGTTCTTTCAGCCTGAATAACTAATTGGGTGAGCAGCACAGAGGAGCATCCGTCATCAGAAGTAACTGCAGTAACTAATTACAGGTGACATGGACACTGTGGTGGTCATTTTCTTGGCCAACAGTATGAGATGGATCAAATCTCAAAGTGAAGGTTTGTCAGGTGCTATGTTACTATGCAGCTGTAGTCGGCGTGGACTTTAATGGACGAAACGTTTCTCTGGACATTTGTGTTTTGTTTGCTGTGGATATTTAACATCCTCATATTCATCCTAAACATGCACTTGTGTTATTCTCAGTTACTTTGAAATGTAACCTCAAGTTATCAAAGGCCTCGTGTCTGCCGACTGAGGCCGTGGACGTAGCCTGCTGTGAGGGTGCTGAGGATCAGACCGGAGTAATTAATTCCTAAAAAGAAATAAGTTGTGTGAGGAAGAACGCACTGACCATTAACGGCTTGTCTAACCGATTTTCTGGGGAAAATCGTGTTGCTGCATTTAGTTTTGATACTTGAATCAGATTGAACTCCCAAAAGGAAACTTGAGTGAATTCAGCAGAAGGACTTTCAGCTGTGTGGTTCTTTGGTATAAAATATCAGAATCATGTTGATATTGAATGCTCAGTTAATATTTTACCTAAATCTTTTCTACTGCTGTTTTTGACGTCATGTCTGAGATTGTTTTCCTCTTAAATGTTTGTTAAGTCGACAGGAGGATGTGTTGTCCAGCCTGCTCTTCATGGCTGCCCTCACACATGGGGGAGAGGACTGTATCATGCTGCATTTATGGGCAGGGATGGAAGCAGGTAATATTTCAGGCTGTAAATCTACTGCCTGCCAGGCCAATCTCCACCCAGTCATGTATTACAAGCATTCTGTAACCTCATATTTGTTCTGTTTACTGTTATCCATCCATTATCTATACCGCTAATCCGTCAGGGTCGCGGGGGAGCTGGAGCCAATCCCAGCCGACTTTGGGCGAAAGAGAACAACACAGGTGATGTGTTATTCTCTGAGTTTTCAGACCGTTGGTGTTTTGGAACAATGGGTACCAGTTACTGTCTGTTCACATTTCTGAATCTAAAGGACTGTGCAGAGTCACTGAACAACAACCGTAAGCCAACTGTATGAAGCTAAGTTTTATTGGTCTGGGTCTTGAATAAGAGCCTGTTTGGATTCAGGTGGTTTTGATCACAGTGGGAGCTTCATTTTCTGGTATATGTAGAAAAGCAACAGGGGGCTTTGATCAAAAACTAAAGGGGGGGGGGGGGTGGGAGAGGAGCTCAATCTTATGCTGGAGCTGCAGAGGAGATAGCTTTTGTTTTAGAGTGAACACAGACTCCTCTCCAGATATCGAGAGGTATTTTTCACTGCTTTAAACCATCCAAACACAACTTATGACAGACTTTAATATTTGTTGTAGCCCCCTGTGCTCTCTGTACAGTGATCCATAAGCTGCTGTCTAAATTAGAGCGAGCTCAGCGGGGAGGGCACAGCAGACATCCTTTGATCCTTTCAAAGTAAGACAGAGAAAGCTTTGGAGTCAAAGTTATCATGGAACAAAGTATTTCTCCTTTTCTTAAAGAGTTTTCACGCTCACAAACAAACACGTGATCGGACTTGGTTTTCAAACTCTGGGATTCGTCTCACGGAAAACACACATTCTGTGGTTCTGAAGGCCTTTAACACACACACACACACACACACACACACACACACACACACACACACACAACAATCGTTTGTTCTGCCGTCCTGGGTTATGTCAGACTTTGATGTGTGGGGAGGGAATTATTACAGCTGGGAATGACAAAGCTACTAAAGATGAGGTGTTTGTCTGTTCACATGTGTGTGTGTGTGTGTGTGTGTGTGTGTGTGTGTGTGTGTGTGTGTGTGTGTGTGTGTGTGTGCGCCATGAACTCCTCATGTTGCTTAGACATAAAACTGTCGCCAGGGTTAGTGCAGGATCAGGGTAGTTCTACTGGAAGTGAATACAAGGCTGGGGACACATGTTAACAGGTTAGATCAGTTTCTGTGGACAGAATCCTGTTATTTGTTAGCAAGGCTTCAACTACTCACTGTAGTGTAGTACAGTGGAGTACAGTGTAGTTCAGTGTAGTACAGTGGAGTACAGTGTAGTACAGTGTAGTACAGTGTAGTACAGTGTAGTTCAGTGTAGTACAGTGGAGTACAGTGGAGTACAGTGTAGTACAGTGTAGTTCAGTGTAGTTCAGTGTAGTACAGTGGAGTACAGTGGAGTACAGTGTAGTACAGTGTGGTACAGTGGAGTACAGTGTAGTACAGTGTAGTTCAGTGTAGTACAGTGTAGTTCAGTGTAGTACAGTGGAGTACAGTGTAGTACAGTGTAGTACAGTGTAGTTCAGTGTAGTACAGTGTAGTACAGTGTAGTACAGTGTAGTTCAGTGTAGTACAGTGGAGTACAGTGGAGTACAGTGTAGTACAGTGTAGTTCAGTGTAGTACAGTGTAGTTCAGTGTAGTACAGTGGAGTACAGTGGAGTACAGTGTAGTACAGTGTGGTACAGTGGAGTACAGTGTAGTACAGTGTAGTTCAGTGTAGTACAGTGTAGTTCAGTGTAGTACAGTGTAGTTCAGTGTAGTACAGTGGAGTACAGTGGAGTACAGTGGAGTACAGTGTAGTACAGTGTAGTTCAGTGTAGTACAGTGTAGTTCAGTGGAGTACAGTGTAGTACAGTGGAGTACAGTGGAGTACAGTGGAGTACAGTGGAGTACAGTGTAGGAAGCTTCTTACAGTGTAGGAAGAGGAAAAGGCTCGCTGGCAGACAGCAGTGTAGCAGCCAGGCTGACTATGTGGAGGACAAAATATGAATGCAAGCTGCAGCAGTTCAGCGAGGTAGCTGTTACGTACAGGTAGAGGTAGGCAGTGCAGCCTGGCATCAGTTAATTTAGTGTGTGTGTGTGATTGTGTGTGTGTGCACGTGCGATCTCTACACTATGTAAATTGCACCCCCGCTCTGTGTTGATGAGTGTGTGTTATTTTATGAGCATGTTTTACGAAGCCACAAAGCGTCCAGATCAGTTTTTATCTGCAGTAATCTATAAAATCTGTTGACGGAGAATAAAAGAAAGAGACAACAGCAAATGAGAGATGATGATATTATTTGTGTGACTGCAAAGTGACATATATGTGTGAAGAACAGCAAAACAATTCCATAGATTCACGTGAACAAATGCCGTCCCCGTTAGTCAGACATCAGTCAGACATCAGTCAGACATCAGTAGACATTAGTCAGACATCAGTCAGACATCAGTAGACATCAGTCAGACATCAGTCAGACATCAGTCAGACATCAGTCAGACATCAGTAGACATTAGTCAGACATCAGTCAGACATCAGTAGACATCAGTCAGACATCAGTCAGACATCAGTCAGACATCAGTAGACATTAGTCAGACATCAGTCAGACATCAGTAGACATCAGTCAGACATCAGTCAGACATCAGTCAGACATCAGTCAGACATCAGTCAGACATCACTCAGACATTAGTAGACATTAGTAGACATCAGTCAGACATCAGTCAGACATTAGTAGACATCAGTCAGACATTAGTAGACATCAGTCAGACATCAGTCAGACATCAGTCAGACATCAGTCAGACATTAGTCAGACATTAGTAGACATCAGTCAGACATCAGTCAGACATCAGTCAGACATCAGTCAGACATTAGTAGACATCAGTCAGACATCAGTCAGACATCAGTCAGACATTAGTAGACATCAGTCAGACATCAGTCAGACATCAGTCAGACATCAGTCAGACATCAGTCAGACATTAGTCAGACATTAGTAGACATCAGTCAGACATTAGTAGACATCAGTCAGACATCAGTCAGACATCAGTCAGACATCAGTCAGACATCAGTCAGACATCACTCAGACATCACTCAGACATTAGTAGACATCAGTCAGACATCAGTCAGACATCAGTCAGACATCAGTCAGACATTAGTAGACATCAGTCAGACATCAGTCAGACATCAGTCAGACATCAGTCAGACATTAGTAGACATCAGTCAGACATCACTCAGACATCAGTCAGACATTAGTAGACATCAGTCAGACATCAGTCAGACATCAGTCAGACATCAGTCAGACATCAGTCAGACATCAGTCAGACATCAGTCAGACATCAGTCAGACATTAGTAGACATCAGTCAGACATCAGTCAGACATTAGTAGACATCAGTCAGACATCACTCAGACATCAGTCAGACATTAGTAGACATCAGTCAGACATCAGTCAGACATCAGTCAGACATCAGTCAGACATCAGTCAGACATCAGTCAGACATCAGTCAGACATTAGTAGACATCAGTCAGACATCAGTCAGACATTAGTAGACATCAGTCAGACATCAGTCAGACATCAGTCAGACATCAGTCAGACATTAGTAGACATCAGTCAGACATCACTCAGACATCAGTCAGACATTAGTAGACATCAGTCAGACATCAGTCAGACATCAGTCAGACATTAGTAGACATCAGTCAGACATCAGTCAGACATCAGTCAGACATCAGTCAGACATCAGTCAGTCTTCTTGTGAAACTCTGTACATCTGTCACAGTAATGTAAACCTCCACCATGTTCATTCATGTTCCCCAGAGGATGAAGCCCAATGATCTTGGTGATCTTACTTTTCCTCTAGCATCAGCAAGAGATTAAAATTAGCTGTTTGGAGTGAAATGCTGTTCATGTTCCCCAGAGAATAAATTCCACTACCTTTACACCTGGGCACTATTTTTCTGAATATATATGACTGGTCGGTACAAAACCTTTTGGATTTGGTCCAGTTGATCTCCTCAGCTGGAGCTTAGAGTAATTTATAAAGTATGTAACTTTAGAGCAGCTGTGTTATTGTGAGACTTTGGTGCTTAAAAGAATTAGTAACGATCCAACACACAACAATATAATCAAACCGACCAGTCGAGGCAGCAGCTCCCATGTTCTGGGAGTAAAAATCTCTGTTTTTGTGAATGTAGTCTGGTGTAGTCAGTATGTTAACAATGTAGTTGTTGGATTGTTGCCATGCAGCATTTAGTTTAACCGCCGTGCTGCATGTGGAATATATAACAGGGAAACTAACAGAGCAGAGCTGTTGGTTGTTTAGGCTGTTTGAGCCTGTGTGTGTGTGTGTGTGTGTGTGTGTGTGTGTGTGTGTGTGTGTGTGTGTGTGTGTGTTTTACACCTGTAATGTTCACACATCCTGGTGTCTCAGACAAACATGTGGCTAGAACATGTACAAAGTGACTCCCAGCCCCAGATGGTCAGTCAATCTTCAGCTAAAACAGTCACTGACGAGCTTGTGTCATTTGCATAATGTATTTAAAATGACATAGAAAGCTTCTGGATCAGCAGTCAGACATTCAACTTTTACCTTTTTTAATGTTTTCCCCATCTGCAGTCACGCCATGCTTCCTTCTTTAATGGAAAAGTTGACTGGGAAAATAGAACAGAGTTAATTAGGCCTGTTTAAAACCTTTTTTATGTCATTAAGAAAGAATTGTGTTGAAATAGACGTAGAGGTAAAAATGGTTCTGCTGTTTTAACTCCTGTCATTGGGAATGTCGAAGGAAGAGGCTCTCTGACAGGGAGGGGTGATTTCAGACTAAAGAGGCAGATTTCTAAAAGTGCAGAGAGAAACCAGACGGTCAGTCCAGGGATACATGTAGAGACAGAGAGCAGCGTTCAGACGTTCTGCTTCTCTGACTGCTAAATATGTTTGTTGTTCTAATGGTTGATTTGTCCACCAACAGTAAAGTCTATAAAAGACTTTAATGACTTTCTTTTTTTAAATGAATCCAGTAAATGTGGGGAAATTAGTGACTGATGTAAAGTAGAAGGAAATAAAGAACAATATAACTTTTTAAATTACGGGGCTCACATGTGAAGCACTGAGAACATTGTTCCAGTTTATAATAAGAACATAAGAACATAAAATAGTCCACAAAAAGATGAAAATGCAAAAATACCAGTTGGCTCAAGGTGTGTCCCTGTGGGGACGGACACTTAATAAATCCATCACTTAGATTTATACACCATACTATATATAACATGTTCTTACTGACTCGCTGGCCTTCAGTAGGTTATAAATATCAGACGGCTGGTTCTTCCTGGCCTACCATGTTCTGGTTTATTAGACGCTGGCTCACAGTAACCAGCCGTCCACACAGACGCTCGCTGACGGGAGGATTAAGCTTTAAACACTTTGTAAACTCAAACTGTTGTCGTCACGGTCAGGAGTCGTCGTAACTGCTGCGTTTGGTTTTTCCTTTTTTCAGCGACGTGATCGAGGCTGAAGAATTCACAGTTTGTCTCTTCGGTTCAGCACGAAGAAGATTTCTGAGTCTGTTTAATCTTCAGTTCGCTGCAAGTTCACAGGAAACAGCTGACGACTCATTCTGTATATTCAGGATCTGCTAGTAGTTTCAATGTGTTTGTATTTTTTGGGATGTTCTCAGGTCCCCCAGAGTTGGATTTAGACACTTATTTCAGTCTCTCCATCACACACACACACACACACAGTCCTCCATGGGATACCCTCTCATTGTCTCTCTCCATCCCTCAGCTCCTCACTCTCAAATCTAATTTGTTCCTTTATTTGGGCAAGAAGCCAGAGCATCGAGCACTTCTTGCTTCAGGGTGTGTGTGTGTGTGTGTGTGTGTGTGTGTGTGTGTGTGTGTGTGTGTGTGTGTGTGTGTGTGTGTGTGTGTTAATCTTCATAACCTTGAACCTACCTGTTGTCAGCAGCAGCTCAGGGAAAGCTCTCAGCCAAATCTACTGTCTGCCATCAATGGCTGAGCCAGGACTGCTGTGCAAATTCACTGCGTCTGATTGGTTCAGGTGGTGATATCGGGGGGGGGTGAGAGTTAAAAGACAAAGGAAGGGGGAGCACAGGAGGCTAGAAAAGGTTAGAGAAGTGAGAATGTGCAAAGAAAAGGGAGAATAATAATGAAGAAAGTAAAGAGATGAAACACAAAAGAGAATAATAACACCATGAAAACAAAGCTGGGGGAGAGAGGGGGGGGTTAGAAGAGGGGTAGGGATGTTTCAATGTTTGCAGGGAACTGAAGTTTAACATACAGCGACCGCTTCACTGTTTTACCTCCTGTCCTGCAGTCTGACTCAGTCTGAACCCAAGAAGTAGTGTTTTACCTTAATATAGTGATCGTAGCCCCTCCCCCAGGAACAGAAGAGCTGATACACCATGGCATCATCCATCAGTGGTCGTCCAGAACATGGTGGGCCCGGGGGGCCGTTGAGAAGGAGATAGCGAGTGGGTGAGTCATAAGCCACTGCAAACACAGAGCTACACACAGCTACAGCTCACAGAGTGGACCTGATTGTTGTTATACACACAGTCCTAACAGGACTTTCCACAGTGTTAGCCTGAGCTGAACAGCCCCATCAGCCCCAGGCTCAGAAAGCTCTCACACTGGCACATTCCAAAGTGGGCTAACCCCAACTTTAGCCCTGTTTCTGGGGTTATCCCCTCAAAATGTAAACCTGAATGAATGGAAACACAATGGACATTTTCCCCAGAGCTGGTGGAAGTGCAGAGTGAATGGTACGGCACTAAGCTCAGGTTAAGGCTGGGCTAACAGGTGTGTGTGACCAGGTGCTGAGTTAGACCGGGGCTGAGGACACGCCGTGTGGAAAGGATGCTTAACGACTGGGTTTTGGACGGGTGGTCATCACATGACTTTGCATGACATTGTTTCACAGCTCTGAACTGTTTTGAAGGTTTGGGGAAGAGTGGAAAAGAAAGGCAGGGAGAAATGGAAGGGGTGATGGTAAAGATGGTGTAGGACAGGGGACAGGATGGAAACATGGGACTGCAGCACCTTGTAAACCAGCTCTGCTTTCCTGCTTCTTCCCGTCTCTTTGTTTGTCCCGTCTCCTGTTTCCCATCTGTACTCATCTTTCACTTTCCCTCCCTCAGTGACTCCTGTTTCATGTTTGTCTAGTCTCTCCGATTCGGCATCTCTCCGTCTCTTTCTATTTCTCTTTTAATGAAGGCGAGCCTCAATAATACAGACTGTCACAGGAGACCTGAAGTTTCACACACACACACACACACACACACACACACACACACACACACACACACACACACACACACACCACATACAGACAAAGCAGCAAGTGTAGAAAGACAAATGAAGGTGATAGTAAGAGTTGGGGATTACAGTGACGGGCAGAAAGACAAGAGGGATAAATGGAGGAAAGCCACAAAAATAGGAACAAAGACAAAAGAAAATCCAAGAGGCATCATGTCCGATACAAACACCTGATCAGTAGTCCTCTTCTTACTCCACACAACCTGCTGGAGCCTCAGTTTCTGGAAACTATTGTGTCCTTAGACATTTTCACTAAAGATGTAGCAGCAGCAGCACAGACGGATCCATCTGTCGGAACAGTGTCAAGCCGAGCTGAGGGCTCACGTGAATGTAACTGACTCCGGGTCAGACTCCAGGTGAGCCCGGTGTGCCAGTGATTCCCACCCTGGGTCACTTGTACAATCATGATCTAATAAAGAAAATGAAATGTCCACATAATCTGCACATTGAGTCTGAACTGTGCTGTGAAAACTACGTATCAAGTCAAACAGTGAGCTAAAAGTAACGGACCAACTGTTTCGGCCCCCCTGAGGGGTGGTTGTGTGAAAGCAGGCTTAAACCGATCCAACTTAAAGATTGACAGTGAAGTTGTAAATTGCAGTAATTTTAATGAATGCAACAAGACGATGTGATGGGTGTGTGGAGGTGCTGAGCTGTGGGGGGACAGCAGACACAATTTAATGCAACATTACCACCAATAAAATGTGATGCACAAAATAAGAGGACAGCCTTGGCCACTGGCCAGAGACTCCCACAGCCTGATGAGGACAACAGTCCCGTCACCCGGACAAAGCAGACAAATCACTTTGCTCCTAAATGCTCTTTTCCCGGCTCGGCCTGCTGCCGTAGCCCTCTTTTATTCCAGCTCTTCGCTCTGTCCATTCCTTCGTCCATTTGTCCTCCCCTACTTCAGCCTGATGCTGAAGCTCTGTTTGGACTTGTGATTATCCTATCAGCAGTGTGTTCCATCAGTCAGTCTCTCACCATTGTCGTGTCTATTATTTCTTACCCACAAGGCATCACTCCAACGTGGGCAACAGCAATTTAGCCCCTTTTAATGCAAAGTGTTTACCAATGTGTGGGAATGAGCCTGGATCGATGGCACATCCCCGTGTCTCTTAACGTCTTTTAACACCACTCTCCCATGCTGCTCTCAGGCCTGTAATTGTTTCTCTTGGTTTTGTAGAAAATCAATCCAGCAGTGATTGGATCCCACACAGCGGCCCTCCCCTCCACGGTCTTCCCTTAAATGTCCCATCATGCTCTGGGTGATACATGCAGCTGTATGCAAAAGTTTTAGACAGGTGGAAAAAATGCTGTGAAGTAAGACTGCTTCCAAAAATACAACATTTAATTTTGTATTTTTATCTATTTACAAAATGCAAAGTGAACAAATGTCAGTCAGGTCATAGTTTGTACATTTATTCTCTCTCTAGTCGTCTGTTCACTGCTCCTCACTTGTGATGTTTAGTTTATTGTGTTTAAAACCTCATCTGTCATGATATGTACCTATCCAGCTGTGGAAAGAGATTCACATTGTTTTATGTGGATTTTTTCTAGACTTAGACGTCTTCTTCATTGATATCCCCACAGGGGGAAATGTACATGTTACAGCAGCAAGACAAGCAGTAATAGAAAAAAGAAATACAGAAAATAAGCACTAATAAATAAATATATATTGTAATGATAATAAATAAATATTTACACCATGAACATAAATGTACAGTATTTATCTTGACCTGACTCTTTTATATTCTGCCTCAACACATTAAACCTCCTTGATTTGAAAAAGTGCTGCACAAATGAACCAGTGTAGATATTATCTGTGTGTCTTAACATACGTGTGTGTGTGTGTCCTGTCAAATTATCATTATATTATCATTATGACTGTGAGCTTTTAAAACCCACAGATTCATCAGAGACACCATTTTATTCTTGGGTTTGGATCTCTGGTCCCTCCTTGCTTCTTGATCGGTGGGTCTTGTGATGAACCTTTTCCATCTCATCTTCAGTAGCATCCAGCCGAGCACAGCAGCACCCTCCCTCCCTGTTTGTCTCTGATAGTCCATGTGATGCCAAAGAAGTGTACACACACACACACACACACACACACACACACACACACTCTGTCTCACCACCATTGCTCATGCTGCCTTCCTGCTGTCTCCCTCTCCCACTTCACACTCCTCAGCGCTGTCCTCCAAGACTTCTCTTTGAATGTCTCAGATCAAATAGAGCCTTGCTAACATCTATCCATCCCTCCATCTTTTCATCTCTATCTGTTTTTGGCTCCCTTCGCTCCAGCGGCTAAGTCAGGGCCGTGGGGTGTGTAAAGGGGTCATGAAGGAGTGATGAAAAAATCTGGCAGAAATCTAATGATTGCAGAAAGTTTGAGTCAGCCCTCCTCCTGTATCTGTGCTGGGTCATTCAGGACGGGGAAGAGAGGCACGCCTCCCCCCCAGCCGGACATTATTGCTATATTTATTTAAGGTCTTAAACACTCGAAATACACTCGAAGTACACAACGAGGAGGAAAGCCTGCTCATACTGAAAGACGCTAAGCTGAGCAGCTGCAAACGCCGGCCAACATATTTCTGAATCATGTACAATACCAGGTCATTTAACTGAAGGCACTTTTCCCTCATGTTTTTTATGGCCCAGAGAAGGATGAAAAACCTAATATTTATTCTCGCTCCAGTGTGAAAAGTGAGGATTTTCTCTCCTCCTGCCGACATGACCTTCTTTCGCTCCGTGATTGTCTCTGCAAGCTTTGAACGCTGCAGTTGTGGGTCTTTCAGGGGAGTTTTAATACAAAGCTCTGGAATAATGCCTGTAAAATAAAAATTTTCTGGCTGCACCAACTGCTTGTGAGGAGGCGAGAGCTGGGAGTGAGTCAGGTATTGCAGTGTAATTGAAGGATCCCTTTGAGGACTTCCATGAAAAACCCAAACCAAGGCTCTCGTGTTCTGCAGAATTGTGCTCTTTTTGTGTGTGATTTCTGTTGAAGTACGTCCTTCAGACAGACGCTGTGTAATCGCTGGTTTGTGCTGTAAGGCCAGGCATTACATGCTGACGGACTTCTAACATTCCTGCACCTGCTTTGCTGGATGGTTCCATTATTATAAATTTGGGGCTCGAGGATCATTTTTCGTTGTGGTCTCAAATGGGACTAAAACACGTGGATTCATGCTGACATACGGAGCAACAAGTTTCTACGTTCAGATTCTCTTGTAGATGAGTTGATGCTGAAATGTAGACCCTGTGCATGTGACCGCTCACACTGAGCTCCAGGGAAGAGGAAAGGTTACGATCTTATCATCTGATCAACTGTCTGCTAGTCATCTCAAAGTAATGCTGGAGTTGGCTTTAACTTGGTAGAGAGGCAGTCTTTGAGCCGAGCATCATTTTAAGTCGAGTCTATCTTATTTTTGTACGGGGGCTTCGATTCTGTGACGCATACGACACAGTCTGTGATTAAAAAAGCCCCCCAGCGATCCTCAGGAGGAGCAGCAGCGGAGGGATCTAGTGACTCACTAGAATCAGTTCATCAACAAGTCTTGATTTAAAGATTAATTCCGTGGTGCCGCTCACTGAGCTTAAACATGGCTGGACGGTGTATTCCTCCTGGTTCCTGGTTCTGGAAACGGAGGTGCTGCTGCTTTGACAAATACGCCAAACTGTGTTTATAACTCTGGCTATTTTAAAAGTTTGCTCGCTGAATATCATTAAGTCTTTTTTAACTGATCTACCTTTCGGCATTACTCTTGAACTTGCTGGGCCTGATTCCAGCAGTTTGAGCTGCCGACTCACATCTACTGTGTAGTACGTTCAGTGATAGAATCACTGAAGATGCACTGCTCCCTTGTGAACGGCTCGAATCACTCAGTGGGTGAGTGCATCCCCGTACGTTGGCTCGCTGCTGACTGAGAGATGAACCGACTGCTGACTGTTTCACTTCAGTTTGTTCACCCTGAGCACAAACAACACAACATGAGTAGAAACTCATGTTGGACAGACAGACAATAGATGTTAAAAAATTGCCGTTGGACAACCAGGCAAGTGGAAAACACCCACCGACAAAAAAGAAGTACCGTTTGAGAGAGAGATTTGAGTTCAAACGTTTAAACTCTGCTGAGGAAGCATTTAGCCAAGAAAACACAGTGCAGGGGCTGGTTTGTTTTGTAGGGGGCACAGTGGAGCCCTCTTTCCACACTTAGAGCCAAAAACCAAATCAGATGCCACATTTCAGGCCTGCTGATGTGTAATCGCCAAAAATGCAGTAAAAACTTAAATGAAATCCAAAATGGCTGACTTCCTGTTGGGTGTAGGTCATAGCACCAGGAGACACGATA
>NC_092013.1:720000-737500 GCF_042242105.1 Pempheris klunzingeri | reverse complement strand
CGCTGGGTGCTGCATAATTAAAAAGTGAAAAAAGGAACATATTGAAACTTCCAAAGAGATATCTCTGTTATGATCATGAGTACTTGGTTTTACATTTGAGAGATTGCACACTTGTAAAAGCTTTGTGTTTGACCAGTACGGAGGGACTCTTTAACTCTTTGTTTTAAGGGAAGCAGGTTGATTAGGTTGAGGCAGAACATGTGGGCATGTTCAATTTGCACTCTCATTTGTCTTTGTCTGTACATTTATCCCAGACAGATGAGAATAAAATGGCGAAATGTTCCACGCATTGAATTGACTAGCTCTTTCTTGTAAGATAAATGAAATGCGTTTTTTATTATAATTGGAATCTTTTTCTTCTGTAGTACATGCGGGGGTCTGCTGACCTTTCTGTGACTGCAAGATTTCAGCAAAGTTTCTAGACATGACATCCACCAACACCCTGATGTGTGCAGGATGCTAAACCCATCCGAGTTCCTCAGTGAAGGGCTGCAGACGAAGACCACAACTAATTGTGTGAATTGAGTAAAATGAAATTGAATAGATACGTGTGTGAAAGATTGTAGAGAAAGAAAGATTAGGTTTGTGGGTTTCACAGTGTTTCCACTTTTGTGTGGGAATTAGATAACAAGTGAGAGAGATAAAATGTGTGTCTGTGTGTATAATGTGTGTGTGTGTGTGTGTGTGGTAAGAGAAAGATAGCTCTCGGGAAGATTTTCACCGATTCGTCTCACTGATTGTTCACATCTGTCTGCGTCTAATCGGTGGAACATACATTTTTATCCCGACAAGAAAAGTGCCTCATTTTCTCTTTTCTTCCCCTCCATTCCTCCCTTCAGCGGTGAGCGGCTTCCTCTCCCCTGAATAAAGGGGAAACCATTTCCTGATATACACTCTAGTCTGCACTCAGACACTTTGTATAGAAACATACACACACAAGATACAGTTCATGTTGTCGCCCTCTGATTAACTTTGTGTCCTACATACCTTCAAGAGGGTAAACATGAGTAAAATTCTGTATTCTGCCCATGTCTTTACTCAGCCTCTTGAAGCAATACTCTGCAGAAAGTCAGTAATACAAACAGTCACGTCCTATCGGTTTGCCATCAACTGCTTTCCCTCCATCTCTCTGCCTCCATTCATTTCCCGCTCCAATATCATTAAGCATTGTGTTGCCTTTCCTTGAAGGTTAATTCTTTATTTGTAACCCTGGGTCCTCTCTGTCCACATCCTGGTGTCTGAGTGACTGGTAGGTAGTAAAAGTGTTGGAACTGGTCCAGTAGATCACCTCAGCCAGCAGCCACCAAACGGGCTGCAATGGCTGCAACGTGATCCTTTGGGACAACTGCACCTGATCACAGTAGGTCCACTAAAAGAGCTTGTTTGATCCACTGACAGGCTCAGAGTGTTATTCTAAGTGTGTGACAGCATCATGGAAAGGATCCCTACAGAGAGAGACCTGGAAGATCCTTTTGGTTTAACCACAAACAGCACACACACCAGACTACATTCACTAAAACAGGGATTTTAGGGTCTGAACTATTTCTTTAAAACACTTGAGTTACACCTGAGTCACAAAATGTGTGTGTTTTTTAATAATACCATTTACTTTTCTCTCTTTCTAACTCATAAGTCTTTCCCTTCTGCTTCAGTCATGGTCCTCATCAGTGGCCGCCCCTTATGAAGGTCATAGGAGGGTGCAAATGACCTTCAAACCCCAGAGTCACCAGTTCTTTTCACCCAACACCAACAAGCAGCATCAGTCGCGTCGGGTCAGATGGAACAACAACATTGAAATAGAGAGTGATGGGACTGTAAAAAGTAAAGCCAGTGGGACTTGTTTGTGGAGCATTCGCTTCAATCCACAGTCTGTCTGAAGAGGTTTGAACCTTGTTTTGCAAACACACCTCAAATGCCTCCTTTCATTTGCACCTATTCTGGGTCAGAAACAAATGTTTTCAAGGAAATGTCATTGCAATCATATTATGTGTTTATGTGTGTGTTTTTTTTTTCTTTAAATGCTTCTATTCATTACAACTTGATCAAAACAATTCAATTACTTTTGACTACTATGCAGATGATGTGAACATTTATACACCCATAAAATCATATTGGTCTCCCAAAAACATGTGACAATATTATTTGACAAAAACCATTCTGCTGTGTGATTCTGTCAATTATGTGCCCCCTTTTCCTTCTCTTTGCTTTGCTGATAATTAGCAAACACACTGCTCTTGGATTTTCAAAAAGCTGTGATCAGCATCCGGCCAATCGTTTGGTAAAATGGGAGGAATTGGGTATAGATTCGACTTGGAATGTTATTTTTTTTTTTTTTTGCCTAAAGGTCTGATATCGGTGCGTGAAGTAAAACACATCTTTGGGACTTTTCACATTTTTCAAATTTTACATCATCAAATCTGTGGTGAAAATGACTTTGAGGAAGGTTTTGGAAGAGAAGAATAACTGAAGAGTATGAAAATGTGCCAGAGCATCTATATGTGGTATCACACCGTCTGTAATGATCCTCCTTCTGCTCTCCTCTTCCTTTGTATGTTGTCCTGTTTTTTCTCTTTGTTGTCCTTCCTGGTTATTACCCTCTTTTTATTACCTCTCCTTTTCTGTTTGCATCTCATCACCTTTTCTTTATCCTTCCTGTCTTCTCATCTTTCTATATGTCTAATGATCCTTGTCCCAATGTCTTCCTCCTTACTTCATCTCTCTGATACCCAGGCTTCCTTTTCTCAGTCTCTCTCTTCTTCTTCTTTATCCTCTCACCCCCATTCATTTTTTCTTTTCTCATCACCTCCTGTTTTCTCTTCAGCTTCACTTCTTTTCACATTTTTTCCTCCTCTCTCCTTCTCTTGTGACTCAGTACCCTTTTTTATCTTTCAGTCTTCCTCTTTCTCCAACTTTTCTTTTTTCCAAACTCTGTCTCTAATGGCCTGCCTTTCACTGTCTGACCACAATAGACTCAGCATTTGGATTACTGTAATGGGGCTTGCATCACCCTCACATGATCAGCCGTCTGGGGTTAGCTGCCTTTTAGCATCCAGTCAGTATCTCCCAAATAGGATCGGCTGAGAAAGCTAAGCCAGGAAAGCACTAATCTCTCAGCACTGGCCATTGTTAAGTGTTCCCGGCGGCCTTGGTGCTAAAAAGGGGCTAATTGATGTCGCCGCCTGCTTATTGTAGGCCTTGGGAGGAAGGGGGTGATTGCCGACCACGCATACGTAGAGGGGAAGTGAAGTGAAGCAAAGGAAGTCTGTGTTGGAGGCCACTATTTTAAGCCTCAAAATTACCATCCTCTGGAAGCAAATACAAGAAGGAGGCTTCAGTTCCAACCGTTTGCACTACTGCCTTATAATATTTAGCTCATGTAATACAGTCCAGTTGATTGTGCTTTATTCTCAACTTCATGCATTGCTGGAGTGGAGGTTAAAAATGCACGGACACATTAGCATACAGCACAATAGTCTATCTGTCTATCTGTCTATCTAGTTAGCATCAAAGCTAACAGACTCACTAAGTTAACCAGGTTATCGCCATAAAATCATTTTACACACCTGTACAGCAGTGAGGCCATCAGGGCAGGTGGATTTAAAAGCAAAGAGAATGGAGAGAGGTTTCTTATCTGTCAGCCTGCAGCACTGCCGGGCCAACTGATAACTCAGTGTACACACACAAACTCAAAGACAGACCAAAATACACACCCATAACTTAATGCCAGTGGCAGATGAATGGCTCCCATAGTGGCAATTTGATGGCGTGATAATTAAACAAACAAAAGAATTATTTTCTCCCTGCGTCAGCCGACAGTGTGTGTGTGTGTGTGTGTGTGTGTGTGTGTGTGTGTGTGTGTGTCTGTTGCCGTCGTCTGCATCTGTTTGATTATTTCTGTGTGTGCATTGGCTTGTGTGGTCCAGTAATGGGTTCATAACTCATTTTTTTGCTGTTTTCTATAGACGACTGTGTGTGTGTGTGTGCAGCCTGAGGTGATCTTTAGATCATTTGGTCTTTTACAGCGGTGAAGAACAGCTCACTTAATGCTGTTTGTTTTCTTTTAGAAAAAAGTTGCACACACTGAAAAGAGCACACAGTGATCTGGCCTTAAAAAAGGACCATATCAACGTGTTGCATGTTTGATCCCATTCTAGATCACTGCTGCTGTTATCTGAGGAAGATCACAACTCTTCACATTCATTCACTGATCAATCAAACATAATCGTGTCGATTATCTGGTCCTATTTTTGTTGAAGGTATTGCTACCGTTAAAGTTACTGTACCTTCCTTGATCAAACAGTTTAAAGCCTCAGAACGTGTACAAACCAAGTTTTTCTGACATGTGAGGCTTTGCAGGAGGAACAATATCACATACATACATATCATATGTCATAACGTTGATCAAGAGGTTCTAACCATTATGCCATGTGCCAATATGAGAGGAAAGAAAGTCATTAGACACCAGCCCTGGTTTAGTCATGAGAGGGGGTGAGGGGGTGAGGGGGTGGGGGGGTCCTCCACTCGGACTGATTCAGAAACTCTGCCTGGGTCTCTCCTGATCCATTCTTTAGTTACTACCACAGTTTTTGTAGTCATCTATTCTTTCTTTAAAGAAGCGGGAGGCTAATGTTCTACCTTTGATAATGCCATACGCTTATTGTTTGTCCTCTGCATCTCTGAGCACAACAGCTTGAGAATCCAACGTTTGGCCTTCCAGCAGATGCTCTGAGAGACTGACAACAAACAGTGTGTGAAGAACCCGGCAAGGTGAAGGAACCGGCATCGGACAGAGAAAAACTTTCAGAGTTTCTTGTTGATGCTCTTAGTACCACAATGAAAAATCACCTTGTGCCCTGAAGTGACAATGTTTGGTAACACTGTGTTTATCAGTGAACCAGCGATTGTGGAGACGTTTAGTATATATCATACAGAGAGGCAGGTCAGGAACATAAATCCAGTATATCTGCCTCAGCCCAGTCATCCGCCAGCGCACACCTTTATAGTGCTGCACTCCTGTGTTCAACTTCAGCAAGTCTGAGAGGTGCTAGCTACGCTTTGTTTCACACTCTTATAATTATGAGTGGATATGAGTGCTGCAATTTAATGTTGTTCCTCCTCTGTGAATGCACAGCATGCTTGTCGGTACTAAGTGTTTTCCATTGTCCCAGAGATAGCAGTGCTACTGATTAATACAACTGCCAAGGGATCAAGACAAGCACAGATTCTCTTTGTGTTAGATAAGAGCAGATGAGACAATGTCCAAGGTCCAGTGGAGCATGAGGGTATTTATAATAAGGTTCAGCACAGGAATATGACATAACAGCAGTTTTCATCTTTCAAAGCCGCCTCAAGAAGCTCCCTCAGTCTCCACGTGTCCATTTATACTTACAACCCACTTCATGTCTTTGCTGCCGTTTTTAAAGGATGAAGTCTGACTGGCCATCACATGTTCACTGTGCTTTCACCAACTGATGCTCATTGTAGTAAATCAAGTATTTCCTCTTTGTATGTTGTGTGTTTACCATCATTGCTGCCTCAGACGAGGACTGTAACTATGACTGAGACGTGAAACTACTCCTCAACGTTGTGTCGAGTCACTACACAATGCATTTGTGATATGAATGTAATCGCTGTGTTTAGTTCAGCAAGTGGAAAAAAGAATACAATAACTATTATGCTCTTTTATTTGACACTGTAAAGTCAATATGAGACTGTAGGGACGCCGGCTGTGTGAATACATTCTGTCCTGATACCTTTTAGTGTGGCTGCACTCGTCAAAGCGCTTCCATCTAGTTTATCTTCCTGCTTCTGCACTCAGAGAAGCTCAGTGTTTTTCATTTCTATGTGGCTATTGAGACCACGGGCTCCTCCTTTTATCAGCTGACACACAGAAAATTATGAGATCTCCACCGCAGCTGCAGAAGCAGCGTTTCCACATGGAAAGTACTCCTCAGCGGCTGCTGGACCGAGCCGCAGATATCAAGGCGAGAAACCCTTCAATCCACAGAAATGCATTATCCGCAGTATAACTTTCATTTCCTGCTGCTGTACAATGTTTCCATCAGTCAGAGATCGTTATCAAGGACAAACTATTGCACAAGCATTATAATATATACATATCACATAAAAGGCACAGACCCCCCCAAGGCCAACAGTCCAGGCTTCTGTGATGCGTAAATCTTATTGTATCATCAGTCCCACCACACAGTTTGATCAATAATATGGCTTCTTCCTCAGTGCGTGCTGCACGCTTCCTCTACGTGTCATGACAATCAGACCTGTAGTTTTGGTATCAAGTGCAACAGACAGTTTGGCTGTGACTCAGAGCACCCATGTGTTCGAGGACAATAATCACCAGCCACAGGTGACAGCAGCTGGAAATCCAAACAACATGACATCCAGTCTCAACAGCTGCTCACATGTCTTTCAAGCCCCGGCGTCCCTCCAGGCTGACTGCAGAGGACCGGCAGTCATTAACCCCAGCGAGCCGGTAGTCTCTCACAGAGATGACACTCCTCATGGGCGACGCCACTCTGGGGCTTCTGCACAGACCATCGCTTGCTGCAGGGTAAACATGGACTTTTGACACAGATGCACTTCTCCATTCATTCATCAGGACGAGGTGGAAGCACAGCGGGGTCTGCAGGGTCGATGGCACCATCCTATCGTCTGCGTGGGACCATGACTCATTTGAAAGTTTTCATCTTTTCAGATCCCTCCTCAGCTGAAAAGAAAGAAACCACAGCACCTCACCCCTATCATCAGATATTCAGCACCACAGCAGAATCCCCCGGCCCAAACACACCATCACACAGGATCTGTCTTCCCAAGGACTTGATGCACCTTGTGCCCTGAAGCAGAGGTTGCTGTGCGGCTCCATCTATCACCCTGAGCGGGGCACAGCTGTGAGGAGGAGATGTGTCAGGTACAAGGCCAAGACACCAATCACTCCCAGGAAGTGGAACGTGCATCCACATCTTGTAGTGTCAGAAGGATATGTCATTACAGTCAGCAGCCCCTCACCCTCCCATCCAGCAGACGACAACCAAGGTCTCAATCACTGACTTCATTTCCAGAAACTCAAGCAATGTTGACTTTAAATATGCTGCAATTAAACTGCATGTTTGTTATAATTTCAGCCAAGCAGCAGATTGAATTTATGTCCTCTAACCTTTACAGGCAGACGGCATTAATGTGTTCATAATAATAATAATAATAACTCTTTATTGATCCCTATGGGGGAAGTTCAGGTGTTCCAACAGCCAATGTGCAGGTATACAAGATTAAAAATACAACATTACAAGCGCAATAGAAAAAAAAAAGAAAAAAGTAACACACATTAAAAAGAAAGTTCATCAACTAATGAGTGATGCTCTGGACAAAGAGAATCCAGCAGCAGTCTCATGTGTGTGTGTCTCACTTCAGTTCAGTCTGAATGTCAGTTTTCTTACTTTTGGCTGCGGCATGAATAATGAAGATGTCATTACACCAGCAGACTAACGGGGGTAAGCCACTGAGCTGATCAGGAGGGGGCAACCAAGAGTCACCTGTGTGTGTGTGTGTGTGTGTGTGTGTGCTCTGTGTGTGTGTGTGTGTGTGTGTGTGTGTGTGTGTGTGCTCTGTGTGCAAGAAGCAAGGAGTGTGACTAATACAGTTGAGGTTGGGATTAACTTTTCCGCCCTGAATATCATTCTCCTTAAACCTCCTGACACAATATGCTCTCACACACACACTCTCTCTCACACACACACACACACACACACAGTATGCAAGAAGCTGACTTCTAAAATAGCAAATATTTACTGAGATGAAAGGTTTGGCTTATTTTCTCCCCTCTAAGAGGCTCTCAGCCAAAATGAGTGACTGCCAACAATTTCTGTGCTCGTGTGTGTGTGTGAATGAAAATCTGGCTTCTTTGTACCTTTGCACTTGCTTGGCATGCCTTCAAACGCTAGTGTGTAATCTAGGTCTGTGTCATTGGCATCACAAAGAGAAATGTGCACTGGTAACATGTATTATTCTCTAAACCTGCTTCTTTTTTCTCTCTAATGAACTGTATTTCAAATATCATAATTTCCATGAATGTTTGCCATCCCTTCCCCTCCCTTCTCTCTTTTCTTGCATCCTCACCCCAAAACCCCATTTCTCTCCTTTCCCTAATCTTTAGTTTGAAGATTTAATCTTTTCCAATTGCTATATTCAGTTTGGAAAGAGTTTCTTTTCCTAAAATGAGTCAGTTTAAGTCACTGATTATGTCCTGCAGAGTCTGCTGAACACCTCGTGTCAGTATCAAGTATCTCCTGAAATCTCTCTGGATTTCTCCAAATGCATCAAATCCCTTCAATCAGACATGTAAAAAGCTGAAATTCTCTTTGAAGGCACCCATCACACACGTGACCATGTGTGTTTGAAGCTCCAGTGCAGCCGCTGGTCGTCAGGTGTGGCCATCAGTCGTTTAGGCAGCGCTCTCTCAGAAAGCTGCTCCGTCGCTGCGTTACATGTGTGTTGCATCATGTCTGATTGAAGCATTAGAATAACGTGGAAACTCTTAATGGCTGCTGCATGGATCCATCTTCAGATTGTGTTAATGGTGAGAAACAAAGTGTTTTCGCTCTGTTTCTATTTTTCCAAATGAAGGCAGCACTTGCTCTGCGAGTGTCTTGTTGTTTTCAGCTTCTTCCACTAAAATGTTTTATTTTCTCATTACTGTCCTGGTCCCTGGACTCTGTCTCCCTCCCTGTTGCATTCACATCTTGTATTAGCGTGTTTATTTGGCCTGTACGAACAAGCAGAGACATCGTGCGTCGTACACTCTAATGCACCAGCAGAGAAGAGGCCTTAAGCACCGTCTCATTCAACAGCATTTATTCCACTAAACCTCCGTTTTGACAGTCAGATAATCAAACATACTTACCATCATTTCACCACAACAGAAGCTAATGGCTAAATCATGTGACCTACAATCTACTGCCTTAAAAAGAACAGCCACTTATCAGGCCAGCAGTCATTAGAGCAGCTGATCCCTTCACAGAGGTCCGTCTACCAGAAAATCCTCATTCAGATGCCATTTCAGAATACATTATCTAAACAGCTGGTCACTAATCCAGCGCCGGTCATAATGTCTTGTTCTTGTTCCCTGGTCATCGTCCCTGAGACTATCCCTCCACTCACCGGGAGAACAAACAGGACGCCTGAGTGACCGCTCTCTGATTTATGTAATCCACTTAGAGGATCCTTTTAAATGAAGAAGCTCATCTGTGTTTGGATATTTTATCTGTAAAAGAAAAACACAAAACCTAGATCCAGTCTTTGCAGGTGGAGATGAGGGTTGATCAGATTTCATTATCCAGATAATGTCCCCATGGAGGTAACAGCAGGTGTAAAAGTGCTCTGTGATGGTCTCTAGTCTAGATAGTCATGGCTGTTTGCTGTGAGCTCGTCTTTAAGTGCACATGCAGTATTTTCAGCATGACTGGCGCCGGAGAAAGAACCCTGCTGGATATACACCTTCACTGTGCCTTCGCTCTCTTCTGCTCCTAATCCCTCCCCTCTGCTCTCTACTGACCCCCCCTTCCCTTCCCCTGTCTCTTTTATGTGTCTTCATATCACCCCCCCCCCCTCCCCCCCTCCCTGCTCGTCCTTTCTGTCTCAGCGGGATAAAACGAGTCGGACAGAGGTGAAGAGAGAGAGCGATGGTATAATAAAATCAAAGCAGACTCATTACTGAGGGGCTCCTGGAGGGGGGAGATAGGTGTGTCCTCCTCAACGAGCCGTCCGTTCCTCCGCCAGCGTGATGCATCGAGCTCAATTACCACGGAGCAGCAGCTATTTGTTTTTGGTGCATCTTTTCAGACAGTTTCTGCCCCGTGGTGAACGGGTTTGTCTCTAAATACTAACATCTATTCCAGCATAAGAGAAGACTCAACATTTAATTAACTACTCATTTCATTAAAACAGTCAACAGATTCCATTAAAGGCTTCACTCCACAATTAATGTCCATCATTTAGGAGCAGTGATACACTCTCATACAGCTTGATTAATACTACACAAAACAAATGATGGGACCTTTACCCTCTAAAATTAATGTTCAGTAATTTCTCTGAACTAAATTAAATTATGTTTGTTGTTATGTTCTTTTTAAAAAAAAAAAAAAATGTTATTCATGAATAGAAAGATTAAATATCCCTGTGAGCAAAACAGCACAGCCATGAAAATACAGCAGTGGTAGATGTGGTACAAAGAAAGTGACAGATGGGGGGGGGGGGGGGGGGGCTGGTTTGGTTAAGGAAGCACAAATACACAAAGTAGAAAAACTATTTCAGTGTCTTGTTGTAACCTTTTGGCTCTTGTGTTGCTCACATGTTAAATCTGGAGTTCAGGACTTTTACATTCAAGAAGTTCTCACAGTGCCAGAAATCTGTCTCTAACCACAGTCTGTAAATGTGGTGACTGGTTTTCACTTTGTTTCTTTAGCTTTCTTTGCCTCATGGTCTGTGTACTACCTCCATCTTATGCTGCCTTCTTACTGTTGCTGAAGTGGCAAACAGGTTTGTGTGAATAAAGTTTAATAGAATAAGAAAAAACCCCGTAGCGACAGAGTTGGCTGCAGCGACGAGGAGGGTGGTGGAAGAGCGTAGGAAGGACTGTGATCGTCACAGCTGCAGGTTTTTGTCGGCAGCACGCGTCAAAAGCGTTTGTGTAATTATTGTCTCTGCCAGAAGGGGAGAAGGAGTTCTGCACCTACTGAAACCACAGTGAGTGTGTGAACTAACATGTTTGTCTGTAGAATCAGGAGGACTTCAGGTATCAGAAGTAAGGTCGTGTGTGAGCACGTGATCGGCTCTGATCACACGTTCTCTCATAACCTTTTTATTATACTGCAGCTTGTTAATTAATTGATGCATGTGAGTGCTTCATGCTGCTCCAGGTGGTGCTGCTCTCTCTTCATGAGGGTCTGCTCACATCGGGGCTCAGCTCCATTCAGACTGACGCTCTGTCTTCTTAAAATGAAATAATTGATTGGGTTTTCCACACGTCCGCTTTGAATTCAGAAACACTCTTTACGGTGCAGACAAGCATCATCTGGTGCACAGTTTGTTCCTGCAGTTAAAATTATGCGTCGCTTTTGGCAAAAGTGTCTGCCAAATAAATGTAATGTATTGCAAAGTGTGTTGCCCTTTTTAAGTCTATTTTACCAGTCCATTAAACTGGCCTGGCAGCTAGACGTGTAGTTAAAAATGACATTTCTGATCTTAAAGTGGCTATAACAGTGTTGTTTTCTGCCACAATGGGCAGCTGCTTCCAGTGGAAACGCTGTAAAAAGCCGGTGTACACTAGCTGCTCGGCAGACGCACAGAGAGAGACGAGCTGCTGAACATAACGCAGCATCTAGCAGCTCAAGGGCACGTAGGCATCTGGAGGCCGAAAACAAAAGGTGTATGCATGTTTTTTTTGTTTCTTGCATCGTTGTTTTCTACATCGGGCTCCAGAAACACGACCAGCTATCACTGGGTGTGAAAATAAACAGCTGTTCGCTAACAAGTTCTCCATATTAACTTAACACGGTAATATGTCCTCGTGTTCACAGCTTGTTGTCGCTGCCCCCAGGTGGCCAAAAAACTCAATTACTGCCGGTTTTGCTGCTTCATATTCTGCTGTTGTCACATTTGTGATAATGTTAGTTATCTATCATACAGCCCGCTAAAGCAGCAGCAGTGCCCCAGACAGAGCTGAGCTATCTGCCAGACATGGAGGTGATTTCAGTGCCAATCTGTTCCTCACATACTGGGCGAGGTGACAAATGGGCCACTCTCAACTCTTGAGAAGCAGAATTACAGTGAGGGAAAAGGCTTGGATGCACACATATAAACACAATCACAGGCATAACAAGGCTGAAGCAGTGAATAAATACTGCAAACACACAAATTCTTCAAAAAACACTCCAGCGTGCAGACGATAAAATCCCACACACACACACAAAAAAAATGGGAGTTTACAACATTTGCACGCAAATGGAAGCACGTACATCCATATCAAAGTGTCAAACTGTGAATGCAACGAATGTACAAGCTGCATGTGCACACACACACCAACATGTAGAGTCCCCCCACCACACAAAAAAAGGGTTTAAGGGACTTGAACACGCACACATGAACACTGAGCCCTTAAGAATAACCCAAAGACACACACACACTCAGTCCGGCCCGGCGGATGGGGTTAAACACAGCTTAACACAATAGGAGTGTTTTTGGGTCAGCTGTCCCTCAGCACGGCCGACAGACGCTTCACTGACGCTTTAACGATGGTATAATGGATGCTGCAGGCACACTTTCCGGCTTAGAGCGGCCTTTTTAACTGCTTAGACTAAGCTCCTTTGTGGGACTGAAAGAAAAGCAGTAAAGGGGAGAAATGGGGGGAAATGACGACATCCTCTTTAGATGATAGTCAGACAATAGCCACGCGCTTAACAGATTAAACGGTCACAAGGTTTTTGACGCGCTGTAAACAAAGCTAAGTGGAGGATTTTCACTTTCCCTCTCCATATCTCTTCCTGCCCCCTCTCCTCTCCTCTGTTCACTCTCTCTTTATTTGTACAATTATCCACTTTGCGCTACTTTGTCTTCCTCTAAATGCTCAGATCTGTTTTAAGGGATCAGCCTGTGCTTAGGTTTCAGACTGAGATCCGGAGCTACGAGCTAAGCTAAAATCAGTGAGGGGATTGTGGTTGTAAATGTCACTGAGTCCCCTTATGGGGATTCTGCCTCTTTTTTTCTTTCAAATAACACAACAGACAACTGCTGCAATTGTTTTACCCCCCAGTGTGCTGACGAGGCCTGAATACAAACAGTGGAGGAAAGTCACAGAAGTGATGAGTCATGGTGTTTTTAAGACGCTTATTGTTTGGTGACGGAGACAAAGACAGTTTTTTTTACTTCTGCACTTCTTGTCAGAGCCCAGATTAGCTGAAGACCATGAGCATCCAACCTTCTTCTCTCTCGTGTGTCTCCTCTCTGTCTGCTGGTTTAATGGAAGAACTTAAACTACGGGTCTGTAAACACATGATACTGGGCTTATAGTCTTGGGCACAATAAGATACAGTGATCACAGTTACACTGATCGACGCCTGGATGGATCAAACAGCTCAGGACGGATTCATTCACATACGAATGCTGTCAAAATAATGTATTTATAGTGGTCAGACAGTCTGCTAGTGTCCACTGTGGGTCTTTTCATACATAACAACATATGGAAAAAAGAAAGAATTACAGTCATTCTATTTTTTTTACTTTACTGTCGCTGCTTCATGCTCGTTGAAATCCTGACCGGAAACAGAAAGTCATTGTGCCACTGAAAAATGTTTCTGACAAACGGCCAAATACAAGCCGACAATCTGCAGCAGAGACGTTTGGAGTCCATCAGACGTCGTCATGGTCGACAGAAACCGTCCCCTCAAAGGGTGGAAGCTCCCGGCCACCTAATGAGTGACATAAGAAATGGTGAAGCTGTCCATTTCATTACTTTATATCCATGAAGTAGATCTACAAATGTCGGTTCAGCGCTAATGAAAAAGGAGAAAAAGGTTATTTTAATTTTCCGATGAATGACGATGACCATGACAGATGAGATCCCTGCTGTGGACACAGTCTCTGGGTCTGTGCTGAAGCAGCCTTCTCTGTCAGAGTGTCTGTCTGTGTACGTTTATTTTATTCATCCTGGCAGCACGGCATCAAGAATAAACACATTTTCAACAGAACACATCAACTTGACTGTTTGAAAGCCTCCGTACGCACAATGAATGAACACAATGGAAGCTGATTGTTCTAAGTTCTACTCTCACGTCATTTAATTTAACTTTAACTTTGACTTGAATAACTTGTCCTTCATCCTGGTTTTCTCTGTATTCTCTCAGGTATTAAAGAATCCACTTGCCGGTTTAGGATTGGACCTACCTAAAGCACCGTACTGGGACTGGTCACCACCTGGCTGGAATGGAGGACGCACTGATGCTCCTGCACGAGTTAAACAGCACAACAAGTGTGTCTTTAGTGTTTTATGTGAGGTCTGCACAGTGCATGGAAAAGAAAGCGTACTTGTTTGGACTCACCATTGAACACTGTTGGTACAGAGGTGAGGTGAGATCGATCTGGATTAGTGTGAACCCCTCCAGGCTCAGCGCGACTCTTTAGCCAAGTTTTAACCCCGAATACTAGACAACTGTTTGACCTGCACACCAGCAAACTGGTGCTGCTCTGTGTCAGAGGTGACGGTGTCCAGGCTGCACACACCAACTGTGGCAGTTAGAAGTGACAAAGACAAAGTGAGGAGGACGACATGTTCCAGACTGGAGGACTGAAGGAACATTCAGAAAAATACACGAGCGCAAATCAAAGCTGACCGTTGCAGTGATACAGCGGCTGCATCTGTACCCAGAGATCTATAGCACCAACATGTCCACTGCACATCTCTGTTTGATTCATTGATTGATTTTAATCGATATGTTAAAGTAAATCAGGATATCACTAAAACCAAGGTCACACATGCTGCTCACACCCATTTTTACACTAATACACCTAAAAAATGTATTTTGTATAATCATGGAAATAATGATAAAAAACACACACCCTCTGAACACAGAACCGTCCTTGAAAACATGCTTCACTCACTCAAACATTTTTCACATTCTTTTTGAAACTATTCAGAAAAGTGGATTTAATTAACTTTGCTTTCAGACTGGGTTGTTTCAGGCCAGATACACTCGCCCTCATATTCAGGCCACGAGCGTCCGGAACACGCGTGCAGTCTTATAGACCATAAGAGGATTTAACTGTGAAGTTCTGCCTTCAACAGGAAGCGAGACCATCTCTTTGAAATGGTTCGGGCTGATGTGCTTGCTGGGACTGACATTGAGGACAACACTCATTAGTTTGTTCTGAGCTTTTTGAAGCTCATCTTTTGTTCTTTTAGTTTTTCAGCTGCACCAGGTCATGCAGGATAATCAAAGTGGCACTGAACTAATGATGCAGCTAATGTCCTCATGGACATTTTTGATGCAAAGACCCTGATTAAACCAGAAAGTAAGAGTCTCACACACCTCCATTAGTTTATTATTTCATCAACTCCCAGTCACCTGATCGTCGCTCAGCCGTGTGTGATGCTTTGTGATGTTACTCCTGGCTTTGCATGTCCTTGTTTAGCTTGTAGCACTAAATAATGATCTCTTGGGAAACGTTGATCGCTGATCTTATGGTTACTGAGCGCGTGCGGCGCTGCACTGTAAGTAAAAGTGTGCTTATTTTCACTTAAACTTTGGCAGGCTGCGGAGAAAAGACTGCAGAGTATCATTTTCACAGAAAATAAGAAAATGAGGTCAGTGCTGTGAAGAGGGGCTCCCAGTGGACCCGTACCTGTAAACATCACACTTAGGATGACTGCCATGTTTAATTATCGTCTGTGAAGAAGGCACACTTGTCTCCATTGTCTTTATTGCTGTATAGTACTATAAAACATGCACAGCCAGGGCAAAACCGCAGTGCAGCGTGCTCAAAGTGTGCAGCAGCATTGCAGGAACAACAGTGATGTGGCTTTCTGATACAAACCGTGTATAAAAGGCTTTAGATGTGTTTGTAACACCCAGAGATAAATATTACATGGTGTCTTTATTGGAAGTCACAGTTGGCCATGAGTTCTTCCAACACTGTGTTTTCAGCTGACACAAAAGTGAACGATCTAGATTATCATCATGGCGACCAACGTTGGTTGTAAGCGGATATTACATGACAGCAGCTGTAGTTATACAATGGACAGACACTTTAGAACAACTGTCTGTAGGGATTAAAGGCACACGCACTGATCAGGACAGGAGCTTCTATAAACTCAGTTAAACACAGGAATTATTGTGGAGAGAAAGGAATTATGCCATTAGTGGCCTGACCTTTCCACGGATTTATGTAAGATGGTGACATGATGCTGGAGGTTTGTAAAACCATGTGACGCCTGATGTGTCAACCACCGTGTGTCCCCAGCAGCCTGGGGGTGAGAGGTGTCCTGTTTAGAGCCAAGGTTTCAACAAATTGGCCCAAGTCATGTGTAGTAATGCTGGTTACTTTCAGTGGCTTCATCTTTAGCTGCCGTACTCATGTTTTCTGATCGAGCTGAGTCAGCTGTTCAAAGAGTTAGATCAAGAGCAGATGCTTCCACACAGGTGACACGGGGGCCTCGCTGGTCTGGCAGGTGTGGACATGATGTGAACTGGTGCATCTGATCCTCCTCATGTTCGCACAGGTTTCCAGCTGACCGCCCCAAGTGGAGCTGATCATCCAATATGGAGTGGGTTGTATATATGGTGTTGTTCATGACTGTGAAGCTGACTTGTCTACTGACCATCTGTATTTGTAGTTAGTGTTATTTAGCAAATGTTATCATGCTAACAGGCTAAATTAAGATGGTGGACGTGGTAAACATCATACCAACTAAATATCAGCATGTTAGCTTTACCGTAGATTCTTGAATCCTTAATTCTGAATTCTGAGTTTGGTCGAGACCTGCTCTTAATGGAAGCGTCTGACCCTGTCAAGTAGTCTATATAAATAACGACTGACTGATTGATTGATATTGTGAGCACGTTAGCTCTCTGGTGTGACCATCATGTGCTAGCATGGCTCTGCACAGGCTAAATAATTCAAGGTGCTGACATTCAACAATTAAATCAAATATGATTTAAGCACCTTTTAACCTGAAGGCAGAAGTTCTCTTGTAAATCCTGTTTCCAGAGCTTCAGTGTCATTTTTTTTTTTACTTTTACCAATATTGCCTTTGATATGAGCTCCTTACACTCACTAATTAGAGGCCAAATGTGTGGAGGGTAAAATAAAAGAGGGTTGCAGATAGAGAGAAAGAAGAGAAATGTGAGAGAGAGCACAGGTCAGGGAGAAGAAACAGAAAAAGGGACAAGACAGGGTGAGTAGAATGGGAACAAGTAAATGTAATAAGATGAAAATAAAGTCTGACGATTTATGCAAAATGAATATCAGCACTTAACTTTCACCAACTCCATAAAAATGACACAGGGAGACAAACTTTCAATCAAACTAACAAAAAAGGTAGCTCTTATTTGTAAGACTGTTTGATTGACAGCCCACTGGTGTGACAGTTAATACAGCTGTTCTTCACTGAGCCAAACTATGAAAGATGAAAACATTATGTGAACTGAACAGCGCTTGAGATGTGATGTGGGATAAATAAGACATCACACAGTCAGTAGAATAAAGTCTAACAGTGTCTTCACCTGAAAGAATAGTAAATTCTATAACCACCATTAATATTAGTGGTTACCATATTTACTCACAGTGTTTCTTATATTCATATCTTTAAGTATTTATAGGTACACCAACTACTCTCTTCACTTTCTCCATCATTCTCTGTACATTCAGTTTTAAAATAACATTTCCAGACCCTTATCATGACCTGGCTGGTGTAATCCATCAGTTTAAGTGTAGTTAG
>NC_092013.1:707500-715000 GCF_042242105.1 Pempheris klunzingeri | reverse complement strand
TTTTTAAATCTCTATAATGTCAAGTTTTCATGAAATAATAAAAACAAAAATCAGATTTTAGTTTCTAGTGTAGGAAATGTGAGGATTTAATGTAAATGGTTTGATTCTTTGCAAACCTACAACTGCAGGATGAACCCACCTAAAGGTCTGTGGCACAGCTATCGATGAGCAGACGGATAATAAAGGCTGTTTTTACATAAATATATAGGAAACTATGGGAGGTGAGAGCAGGCTCACCAGTGTGTGTCCAGTCCATCAGCGACTGAGGCGTCCATGTCTTTATATATCTGATGAAAAGAATGCATCCACACATTTCTGCCTCTCTGTGTGCAGAGCGGAGCTCACACTATCATTCACTGGTGCGGATGCTCACGGCATCAGCGTTGTAGTTACAGCTAATCCTTGTCAGTGTGGACGGCCCTCCAGGCCCAGAGACGTGGCCCCCGGCAGGGACCAAGAGTTAGATAGTGAGTCAGAAGTTATCATCAGAACCAATAGTGATTCTGATAAATTACTCAAATATGAAATCATTTAAAAACTGAAAGACAATTAAGCAGTGAAACAATCCTGATAATGAACTTATAATAGTAATAAATCCAAATGTAATTTGAGGCTCCATTGAGTTCTATTACATTGCATTGATCATTATTATTTATTTTATTACCCAGCCTTGTTTTTTAGTAGTTTGGCTGCCTTAGTCTCTAAATCCATGTTTAACATCCTGCATTTTTTTCAGGCACTCTTAAAACACTTTGAAATACATTTGATTTCTTTGGAAAAACTATAAGATTAATCAATACAATTGATTGACCTTAAAATGTTAATCTCAGAAAAATTTGAATCTTCATTCAAAGGAGCATTTATAATTAAAATTGCTTTACACTTCACAGGAATTATACTTGGATGTTTCTGTTTATCATGGTGTGTGTGTGTGTGTGTGTGTGTGTGTGTGTGTGTGTGTGGTGTGTGTGTGTGTGTGTGTGTGTGTGTGTGTGTGTGTGTGGTGTGTGGTGTGTGTGTGTGTGTGGTGTGTGTGTATGTGTGTGTGTGTGTGTGTGTGTGTGTGTGTGTGTGTGGTTGTGAAATATATTGGTATAGGCGCTCTGTGCTGTGTTTGAAAGCACTATCTCCTCACTGCAGCTGGATAGAACAGCGATTGGACCAGAGCTATAAATACTCTCCCTGAGACACACACACACCATAAATACACCTTGACGCTGAGCTTGAGCTCAGTCCGCTCTGCCAAACCCGATTAAACAGGAAATAAATCACTATAACACACACACACACCCACACACACACACGTTTCAGCACATGCACAAATTCATGTAAGTGAACACATACGCACTAATAGAAAGGGAGCACAGGTGTTGGCCTTTCTTGTGTCGGAAACAATTTGAACCCTGACAGTTGAGCTTGACACTTAAAGGCAGAGGTCTGATTTAAAGTTAAGTAAATCAGTGCTGCAAAAGAAGCAAGTCCTTCAGGAGACCTGCAACAGTACCTGCAACCACGTCGGCCAAATAATCACAAGGCAGAGAAACAAGAGGCAGGAAGTTATATTTCTATTGAGAGAAAAACAACACATCCTCACACACAGAAGGACAGAACAGGTGGATGTGACTGTTTTCAGCACCCCGGGTTCGGACAGATGGAGACCAGCCACGAGCTAACATGTAGTTCAGTTACATTACGTTTGACGGTCACAGTTTGGTTAGGTTTAGGATCGACTTGGTAAGTCTGAGGAAGTTAAAATAAGAACATTAGTTATTTAAGTTAAGTCCTGTTCAAATAAGACAACGCTGACTTTTCCACGGAATGAGAACAGCAGGCTGCTGGGTGAAAATCCTGTGTTTGACTCGTCACTGTTTCACTGGAGTTTGCCCACATGAACATTTAACCCCTTAAAGTCACAGTCACTCCCGTGCCATCGTTCCAACAACCCATTACTGAAATAGTTAAAAAGAGTTCCCCGATGGTGGCGAGGATGAGCACACGTGCCGGAGTGTGTGGACCCGGCCGAACCAGCACCAGAGCAGGGAGACATGGGGCAACGTAGAGACTCTGTTTAGTCTTTGAGAGATATGATGGTCATCAGAGGCCCAAGAGTGGTGATCAGCCAGGGAGGACAGCAGGATAAATGTGAACACCACCAGTACTGCTGTTGTCAGTACAAGGACGGGCTGCAGAAAAACGTGTGTGTTTGGTAGTGAGTGTGTTTTGGAGACAAACACATTTAGTCTCTTGCATGCCAATGTATTTCCATGAGTGACCTTTTGAACTCTTCAACATGCAAGGAATAAACAGTGAGACCGAACTTGGATGACTCAGTTGTGGTTTGGGGTGCATGTTCTCTTACATCAACACTTTGTTTACTAGTGGGACTGTCTTAACTTCATTAGCCAGTGCTCACTGATTAGCATTAGGCTCTCTGGTGCAGAGAAACAACGATTACTGATCATTATCACCGTTTTTTTAAATAATGAAGCCGCCAGGGCTTTGTATTGGCAAGCAAAAGGTCAGAAATTAGCAATGAAAAGGCTGCATGAGTTTTTGTGAATGTGTTGTTTGAGAGTATGTGTGTGTTTTTAAATGCTGTTTGTGCACTGATGGATTTTACTGCCTTCATTTGCTCCAGTTAAAACTGTTCTAAAGGTATGAAATGTCATGTGGAGACACTGAGAGTTTTTAGAAACCTCCGTCCGAGGCTGTGGCTCTATACTGTGAACATGTTTCCTGGTACAAACTGTGCTGATTGTTGTCAATGTCACATACACTGAGCATGGAGATCTGCCATTTCATGTGTCACTGAAAAAAGACACTATACTATACTTAAATAATGAGTGTGAAATAATCACCTGGTGCTGCCTGTCTAACCTTTCTCTTTGAGATGTTACATAATTCATAATACTAATACATACTAGTTTATAACCGATTGTTTGCCTTAAATTGGTCTTCATTTATCCCACACATACTAAATAATATATTTTTCAGCATTGTTTTCCTCCAGTAGTTTTAAAATAGGGTATAAAATGCTTTCAGCAGATCTTCCACCTCTAAATATTATTGTTGCATCCACCATCTGTCTTTGCTGTCTTATTTCACCCAGAATGCACTGCACATCCAGTCTGACATTAGTTACTCATAAGGAAGCTTTATACAACAGGAACATTTAAGTGTCAATAGGAAGTCTGACTTAAAGTTATATTTAAACCAAAGACTTGGTCTATTTCAGCCCCTGGTTGTGATGCGGCTGCCTCATCTGGCCTTCGTGGTTAAAAAAACCCATAATAATATCTTGCTGGTTACATTCGTTGAGATCTCAAAATATAGTAAGAATTTCAGGCAACATCACCTTAAAATTAATTTCAGGCATGTTCACAATGTCTGAGTGTGCTGAAGACATCATTTGACCCACTGAGGCTTCTCTGACGTTCACTCACTGAGCAGCTAGCCGGTGGCGGGTGTGAGGTAACAGCAGGTGGCTGATGTAACCCACGTTCACTTGAACCTCTTGGGACGATGTGAAAATCAGATACAGCTCAAACTGGTATCCATGCAACAAATTAGACAAACCTAAACAGGGAAAATGGAAAAGAAACAATATTAAGAGTCATTTGAGAAACATACGCAGGCCATATTTGTCAGAATTAGTCCTGCAAACTGGTGCCAAACACTCAGTCTAACTCATTTAGAATGGAAGCATGTCTCTGGTGTGATGCTGCAGGATTTCAGTGATGGATCTCCAGTTTTGTTTGAGTGCCTCTGATTGGTCCTTTAGTACATGCGTGCTGCTGTGATGGTGAATCACAGTGTTTGGCTGCGATAAGGGAGCCTCAGCAGCTGAATGCTAACAGGCCGACTAAAGCTGGTGCTAATTACTGCGTCGCCTTCGCCTTGAACAGATATCTGTCAGCATGTCACGCACAGTTGTCTTCACCTTGTTGTTACTGACCAAATGTTAGTTTGGTGATGGTTGAGGTCAGGGTCAGCTTCAGGGGGAGGTTAGTGTTTATTAGTGACAGTATGCAATGTGTCTGTGGGAAGTCCCCACAAAGAGTGTGTGTAGGTTATAAGAGAAGATAAGAGAAGATATTCCTTTATTAGTTCCACGAAGTTATGAGTTCATGTGTGTGGCAGCGTATTTCAGCCTTTCTGTGTGCATCTTCATTTAGATGAGCTCATTTGTCCATGTGTGGAAACTGTTTAGTTTACGAGCGTGTCTGATCAATTTTACACTATGTCTGTGTTTTCCAGTGTGTATGTGTGTAAAAGCATGTATGCAGCATGAAGATTGGTATGGTAACTAACTTTTGAGTGACTTTCTGCTTCTTTCAAGTGGTGTCTGTGGTTTCTCTCTCTCTCTGTCTCTCTCTCTCTCTGTCTCTCTTTACATTGGAAACGAACCCCAGTCTAGTCCTGTATCTGACCTCTGCATGGACCTGTGTGCACTGCGTCTCTATGTTTTCTTGGTTTCTCTGTGACATTTGCGTGTAAATGACACGTCTTCTCTGCACAATATAAGTCAGTAGAAACACAAAACACTGTGATAACACACTGAATGTGTGTTATTCATACTTCGTTTGGTGAGACCAGCCTCCCGGAGGTCACCCACTTCGGTTCATTACACGTGATAAAGCCATCGATGGTCGCACCTGACACCCATTTTCATTCCTGACACACTACAGTCCATCTGTAGGGCGTTGTGGAGTCTGAATCAGGCATTAGGCTCAGGCAAAGCGTCAGTATAGGCTGTGAGAGAGAGTGTAGAACATTTAAGGCCTCATCACGTTATTGTACGCAATCATTCCTACCGTCACATTGATTTCTAGGAAAAACATTTATGTAGAAACATAAATTAAGCTGCTCTCATCCCCCTCTACAACTGCACATAATTATCTCACTGCCCATGGCCATACTTCATTTTGATTTCCTAACCACTGCTTCACTTTATGATCTGTGTGTATTGATCGCTCTGTGCCTGGCCTGGGCAACGCTGAGTTGCTGGCTTGAAAATTAACATTGCACATTAGATAGAAATCTTTACGCAAGCTAATTACATGTTGGCTAACAAACACAACAGGGTACAAACCACTGTCATAACAGGAGAAAGCTTCATTAGAAGACAGCCGTCCTTTACTCAGAAGAGGAGAAGAAGTTACTCCTACGCTGACAGAATGATTGCTGGTTTGGTATGAAAATCAAATAAGGTCTTTTACACCAAGTCTCTCCCTGCAAGCAGCATCAGTTAGAGGCCTCAATCATCGAAATTATATCACTAAAAAATACAACAGTGAACACTTTCCCCATGATGACCAATAACAATGAGAAAACATTTATGTATGCCGTCGGTCCAGAGCTGTTCTCACAGCTTGTGCAGAGAGCCTTCATTTCAGTGACGGGAAGTCTTACTGCTGCAGCATGCAGTCGTGTTCTCGACAATGATATGCTTCTAAATTTGGTCAACAATCAAGAGAAAGCCATTTCCTATTTAATTATGACAGCTACCCAGTTTATAAGGCAAACTCCTTGAGTGACCAGCACAGAGGATGGACATCAAGCCCATTTAACAGCTTTGGGACAAACTGGAACATTGACTGAGAGCCAGACCTCATTACCCACGTTCAGAGGCCAGCCTCATTAATGCTCTTGTTGCTCTCGTTAAGTAGGGTGTCCTCGGTATCGACCCAAACAGTGAGGCGACAGACATCGTGCTTTATTTCACGTGGAAATGTGGCTCAGTGATTCAAACTAGGGTGCCGTTTGAAAATGATGTTATCGGCTACCATACGAATGACTAAGTTATGGTTAAGTTACAGGTAACTAGCTGGTGCCACTGTCTTGCATTGCTCTTGGCTACTAGAGAGCAGATGTGACTACTACACCTTTGCCTTATACGGTTATTCGACGAGCTTGCCGACTAGCACGTCCACTCAGATAGTGTTTTACTATCAATAATGAAACTGAATTGAACCCCCTGTGGATGTTGACCCCAGTGTTGTCGGCCACGTTCCTGACGCTTCACTAGACCCACTTTGTGGTGGACGTCACCAAGCTAACGTTAGCTAGTGCTGCACACAGTTGGTGCTGTAGAGGAGCTGAAGACAGGCGAAGCACTCAGCAGCTCATGAACTTTGGATTTTCCTTCAAAAACCGTCCTTTACTCAGAAATCAGCCTTCTGGCGGTTTCACCTGTGAAGTTACATTCACACATTAGCATTACAGAGAGGTGACCACATGCAGTACCCATGAGGTGTCCACATACTCATATACCAAAGAAGATAAATACTGAGAACTATGGGCAGACATGGGTGTTTAGTTAACAAAGTCTTTCTTCATGTCAGCCCTCCTAAAAGTTTGCTTTTCACTTCTCCAGTCACAATAGGAGTGTCTGCTCGAAGGCACGCGGGCAGATGAAACGGTGGTGTTGAGCCTCAGGACAGTAGAGATGTGAAGAGGTGGAGCGGCGTCGGAGATGTTTGGTACACTAACTGTGGTCTCCAGTGAGCGGAGTGGGCTCACAGCAGAGCACCGGCTTTGGTTATGTGTTTACTCTGAAAATCTCATCTCCTCTGAATCAATACTCCATTTACCACGAGCTCACGGGAGCCAAGCCGAGTAAGGAGCGCTGTGCTCGTCCATCCTGCTGCCCTCCCCCATCCTGCTGCCCTCCCCCACCCTGCTGCCCTCCCCCACCTCTCTTCTCCTCCTCACCTGCTCCTGCATTGTGTTTCCTCTCGTTCCTCGCTACCCCCCCTCTCTTCCATGTTTGCCTCTTTTCTGTGTCACTGTTCCTCTTCGTCTTCCTCCCTCCACTCATTTCTCTCCCCCCTTTTTGTTTCCCCTCTTTTCTTCTTACCTACTCTCTCATCCCCTTTTTCTTATCCTGTCATCATCTCAAACCCTAATCTCATCTTCATCCTCCTCTCCTCTCAGATCTTTACATCCTTGTTTCCTCTCCTTCTACCTCTCTCTCTCTCTCTCTCTCTTTGCCTCATCACTTCCTCCTCCTCTTCTCTGCATTGCACCTTTTCTCATATGTTCCCAGCTCCTGTTCTTCTTTGCCTCCTCTCCTTCTTCTCTCTACCCTGTTTCATCCTCATCTGCCCTCTCCTCTTCTCTCCTATCAGTTTTCTCCTTACTCTCTTTATTCTCCTTTCACAAATCTCATTGTACCTCTTCCCTCCCTCTCATTACCTTAGCCTCCTCTTCTGTCCCTATCGTTTGATGTTTCCTCTCCACTCCTCCCTCATCCCTCCATCCCGTCGTCCTCTCCTCTCCTCTCCTAAAACCAATTTCCCCATAGGTCGCGTGGGGTCTTTTTGTGTGTGCGTATGTGTTTATGCGAGTCAAGCGGCAGCTGTATTAAACACTTAGCCTTTTTTCGTCTCCTGAGCCGAGACAATTTATCCATTGCTCAGGGCGAGAGGAGCGAAATGGCTAAATCACATTGTGCCATTAATTTAATTAGCTTGTAATTGACATTTTAAATGCTTCACA
>NC_092013.1:665000-702500 GCF_042242105.1 Pempheris klunzingeri | reverse complement strand
ACAAGAGTCTCTTTCAGTGTACTGGAACATGTGTACATCCTTTTGTGTCTGTAAAACAGTGGTTTCATTCTGATGTGTTTCTATCTGTGTGTGTGTGTGTGTGTGTGTGTGTGTGTGTGTGTGTGTGTGAGTGTGTGGGCGCACACTCTCCTGAGCGTCTGTTGATTGCAGTCGGATGGAAAAACAATTGGAAACGCCTCTCTAGCTGATAGATCCATGTAATCAGCGGGCACAAAGTGAGCTGTGTTCAGAATAACAATGTTTTTGCAACACAGCTAGTTACCATATAGATCAGGCAGACACAACATCTCCTTCATGGTATTTTTGTCCTACATTACGACGCAATCAGGGCCCCACATCTGCTCGACGGCAACATCTTCAGCTCAGCGGTTCCAGGTTAGTGACTGGAAACCGCATTTAAGGGGCAAATGTGTAATCCAAATGTGAACAAGCTTGAAGGCTGCCATTGCACAGTGCGGTACATGTGCTGATAGTACCGTTTAGTGCTCCACCTCTGCAAACTGAGCCCCATGTTATTTATCAGAGAACGATAGTTCTCTCCATCTTTACTTAACCAAAACCATCAGGATCACTTCCCAAACCTTCTTTTTAACGTATATTACTAACGTTCTTATTTCAACTCAACCCATCATCTTTTCCAAAACCTAAACGAGCAGTTTTGGTGCCTAAACCTAACCAAACGGCGCCCCGCCCACGCTGGAGGGGAACTAATGGCGTCACAGCTTGAGGCGTTGAACCCGGCGTGTTTTCCCTCCTCATAAACTAAACAACATCTACACACAGCAGGTCGTCCACCAATCAGGAGGTGTGTGAATGATTAGTTTCCTGATGGAGAGTGTGTGAGGAGGTGAATATCAGTGTGTGAGCTCTGAGTGGTCAAAAAGACTAGAAAGTCTACATTAGTGAACAGTCTGTCTAGACTGTTTAAGAAAGACAACATTTACATGTATTTTACACACAGACAGTCAAAGATGAAATGAGAGATGGAACAATAGCAGAGAAAGTCAGCAGTATTCTGCCAGCAGGATTCAACCCCTCAACCTTTAGGAGCACCCGTCAGGAACACGACCTGCTGCTCCTGCAGGTCCTGCAGGTCCTGCAGGGACGCTTGGTGGTCTGTTGTCCTTCTGTCTTATTTTTCTATTACCAGGAGCTACAGGGAGCCACAGCAAGCAGAGCAGAGGGTCACCGTGGTGTCACTCCCTGGATGTGTGTGTGAGAGCTACACATCTGGACATCCAGAGACTGAGTGTGTGTGTGTGTGTGTGTGTGTGTGTGTGTGTGTGTGAAACAGATGGGCTGTATGTGTTGAGTGTGTGTGACCTACCACCACGTAACAGGCCAATGAGAACAACACCAGGAGATTGCTGCCCTCCAACAAAAACATCATCGCAGCAGCACAGGTCAGAGGTCACTCCTGGTCTGTGCGCCGTGTGTGTGTGTGTGTGTGTGTGTGTGTGTGTGTGTGTGTGTGAGTGTGTGTGTGTGTGTTCACCTTTGTAGAATGTATTAATCATCTGTGTAGTGACACGTATGCATATGTGAAGGATTATGCATATATTAGCATAACTGTGTACCACATGCATGTTGTGATTCACACTGCAGGACAAGGGGTCACGTCTCCACGCAGTGAGATAATGCTGAGAGTGTGTGTGTGTGTGTGTGTGTGTGTGTGTATTAGTATGGAGCACGGAGCACACGGTAGGGAAGCAGGAGGTGATAAGTCAGCCTTCCACCTAGAATTATAATGATGTCCGCTGCTCTGCTCCTGCTGCCTGCTGACACCCTCTACAGCTGCATCTTTACTGTACAACACACACACACACACACACACACACACACACACACACACACACACCTGTAGTGCTGGTCCCTCTACTTTACTACATTCTTGGTGTGGTTGCTGCTCTGCTGCTCCATAGTCCAGCTGCTGGAAGTGACTGACTGATGAATGAGGAATTCAGGGAGTTAGAAGTGTGGTCACACCTTCTGGAGGATTTATACGATCAAATAGATTCATCAAAAAGAGTTATTACTGTCCTTACTATCTTTTTCTGAAGCTAAGAAAACTTGTGTGAGTGTTTCATTAAGACAAACATATCACCAGTCACAGATGTGTTTCGTATATTTCTGCACCATGACAGCAGCAGGAGCTGTGTTATCAACAGGCGCAGACAGAAATGGTTGGACGGACCTGCAGCCAATCAGAGCAGCGAGGCATGGGACGTGGCACCGAGGTAAACTTTGACCGAATCCTGTTGGAAGTACGACAAACACATCTCTGATCAACAGAGGAAATATATGCCCAGGTCCTTTAATACAGATGCTTCTGCAGGAGTGAATAAAACATGAGCTGGAGATTGTAGGTCTGGAGTTTTGTTACTAGCAGCACGGTTAAAAAACAGCCGCTAACCTGCAGCTTTAATCAGTGACACATGCTGGCTGCACTGTGGAAGTCTGACCAAACAAGCTGCAGTGGAGGCGTGGAGCCTGAAACACGTTAAGGGAGATGCCACTGAGTTGCATTATGGGAAACGTAGGAAACATAGTGTTTTGTCCCACATCAGACACCTTTTTTGACCATTGTGAACAATCGCAAATCCCCCAGTTTGTGATTATGATAGAAGCAGGGTGAAATCTAAAGGTTGTGCTGCTGATCGTGAAAGTAGAGGCTTCAGTGTTTTACCTGCTTCCTCTTCTTCCTGTTTCTCTCGGCTCCTCTCTTCTGTTCGTTCCTCTCATCTCCTCTAGCTTCCACTTCTCGTCTTCACACCTTCTCTGTCTTTTCTCCACTCGTTCTTTGCTTTGTTTCTGCTTTGCCTCTACAATCTCTGTCTACTTATCTCATCTTTTATCTCCTCGTGTCTCCTTCTAACCTCTTCTGTCCTCCTCTCCTTTCACCCTCTCCTCTCCTCTCCTCTCCTCTCCTCTCCTCTCCTCTCCTCTCCTCTCCTCTCCTCTCCTCTCCTCTCCTCTCCTCTCCTCTCCTCTCCTCTCCTCTCCTCTCCACTCCTCTCTCCTCCTCCTTTCCCCTTTGTCATCTTTTCTCACTTCCTTTGCCAACCTGCCAACTTCTCCTCCATCTCTCCTGGCAGACTTTTTAAGAGCCCAAAACGAGGAATAATCTCCCTGGCATTTTAGTGAGCCGATACTTTCTGATGACCTAGCTGTGGCACCGTGTTCCTCCGCAGGCGAGGGGCTAAATTACAGCAACCTTCACATCGAGCAAAGAGCATCGCAGAGAAAATTGTCTCTCTTGGGAGAAAAATTGTATCTCTATTTAGTCCTGCAATAACAGAGCAAGGAAGCCAGAGGGAAAATTCAACCCCACTATTCCACCTAAACATAGTTTTTTAAAAAGGGACATTTTTCGATGTTCCTTTGTATGTCTTCCTGTTCACCCCTGGATCTCCTACTTCTCTTCATGCTCCCTCTGGTTTGGTCCTGATTCTGTAGAAATCTCCTCTGCTGTTTCTTTCCTCATCCTTAGATCATCATATATCATCTTTCCTTACTGTTCGTCTGATCATTTGTTGCTAATTCCTTCTTTCATTCTGGTGTTTTTTAAACCTATTTCTTTTTACATATCATATTTACAGATCATCGCAGCTGGCAACCTTTATACAGGCTGCAATGTCTGTAACATAATCCTCGGAGGAAACTCACCAGGAGTTGCTGGTGTACCACTGCCTCTATTGGTTAGCTTGTTTTGGTGTTTTAGTTTGGATCTGAACTAGCCCTCTGAAGCTATACAGTAAAATCCCTGTTTTAGTGAATGTAGTCTGGTGTGTGTGCTGTTTGTGGTTAAACCAAAAGGATCTTCCAGGTCTCTCTCTGTAGGGATCCTTTCCATGATGCTGTCACACACTTAGAATAACACTCTGAGCCTGTCAGTCTACTTTATTTTTTTTAAGAGTGCAGTTACCCCAAAGGATTATATTATGTACTGGACCAGTTCCAACACTTTTTGCACCTACCAGTAATTTAGACACCAACTTTGTACAAATAAGGCCCAGGTGTACACATAACTCAATTAAAACACACTGGGACCAACTCTGAAATGTAGAGAGGGTGTCTGCCCCCCGAACCCAGACTGGAAGAAGCTTCCACAGGAGAGGAGCCTGATAGCTGAAAGCTCTGGCTCCATCACTACTTTAATCTACTCTGGGTTTTACCAGGAGCCGGTGCAGAGAGGCCAGTATGGGAGAAATATGATCTCTCTTAGTTGTTGTCAGTCCACGAGCAGCAGCTTTCTGCTGGAGAGTCTTTACAGGTTTATTGGGGCAATCTGATAGTGAGGAATTACAACAATCTAACCTGGAAGTGACAAATGATTAACTAGTTTTTCTACATCAGACGTGTGAAGGTTCAGATTCTGATGTCTGTGAAAAGCACACTGATGTCTGTAGACTAAGTGGAAGCAAAGCAGCTGTCTGGGAAGGTTTGGAGAGAAATGTTTGTGTTTAACATCTTGACTGGGGCCAAGAAAAATAACCTTTTATAATTGTTTGAAACTTCATCTTAGTTTGACATGAAAATAATTGGATTCAAGTTTTAGAAGGGAGCATCTCAAAACTTTTAATGTATTTATGAGGAAGAGTTGTGCTGAACAGTCAGCAGTAGGAAAAAAAAGATGTATAGAGTTCATAAATTATTCTTAAAAGCACTTTTAGATGTCAAACAAATGCCAAAATATGTGCAGAGTTTTACAGAATACACACATAAAGTCACACACATGCTCACATAATGAAGCTCTCAGCACAATACTTTGGTGTGCCCATTAGTGCTCCCTGTTACCGCTGATTTTTTCTTTGTGGAGAAGCTGGTAAACAGAGAAAATTACCCTTTGGCCAATCACGTTGCAGCATGTTGTTAGACTACTTATTATCAGCCAATAAAAGCAGGCAGGTGGGGAGTACAGGACACACAGTAGCACTCTCTCTCTCTCTCTCTCTCTCTCTCTCTCTCTCTCTATATATATATATATATATATATATATATAAATCACACACACACACACACACGTACAACAATGCACAAGTATTTTTTGTGTGCTGAATATACACAGACTACTAGAGTGTAGATGTGAAGTGCACCCTATAGCACATACATTTCCACAACACACACCTGAATACACAGAGATACATATATTGCACATGATGCATGCACACATGTCTCACACACACACACACACACACACACACACACACACACACTGGGGGCAGGCTGATCTGACTGGAGAGGGAATGATTTCACCATATACTCATCTCAGTCTTCATGATGATGGCCATCGGTAGAAATGGCAAGTAATGGCAGCAATGTGCTGTGAAATGAACCCCATTGTGTGTGTGTGAGTGTGTGTGTGAGTGTGTGTGTGAGTGTGATTGTGAGTGTGATTGTGAGTGTGTGTGAGCGACAGAGAGTGACAGAGGGGTTGCACTGGTCTGGGTGAAAGAGAGGATGACAGTCTACAGAGGTTATAGAGAGAAACAAGAGATGAGTGAAGATGATGAACCCACTGAGACAGAAGAGTGTGTGTGTGTGTGTGTGTGTGTGTGTTTGTGTGTTTCTGTCCATGTGTGTGTGTGTGTGTGTGTGAGTGTGTGTGTGTGTGTGTGTTTGTGAAGAGAAAGATAGAGACAGCAAGGAGAGATATGATTGCTGGCAATCATCCACTACAATTGGATCAAGTCATCAAAGTGTCAAGCTAAAGCATTACAGCCAGGACCCCCCCCCCCCCACACACACACACACACACACACAGACACACACACACACACACACACACACACACAGTCAGTGTGTTTGAGGAAGTAGAAACACACTGTAAAGGTAGAATGGGTAGGATTTGTGGGTTGTGGGTTGTAAACACAGCGCTGACAGCTGGCCCGTCGGGGGGGCTCTCCAGCAGCTAAAACCCGACCCCAGAATCACTCTTATTTTATTTTGCTTGGTGTCGGTGTCGCTAGATTAGTGTTTTTGTGGCGCTGTGCCGTGTTGGTAGCTTCCTGTGTGCTTACGATCATCTCTCTCTCTTTTTAGTTATTTTTCCCAACACGGCTTCAGATGCTTCAGACTGTGTAGTTTTAGATGTGTTGCCATGTGAACGACATTCTGACGTGTTTTTCAGACCAGACTGGCACAATCTGCATAAAGATGGAGAGGAACAGTAAAAAGGTGCTGGAGCTCTGTTGGAATCTGGCCTGGTGTGTCCATAAAAGTCAAATATTCATATGAAGCATCAGGTGGCTGCCCTGAACTGCCAGTAGCCATCGCCTCGCCGGTGTCGTAAAACAGAGCGTGAGCTGTTATTAACTCTGTTAATGAAGCTCGATGAACATCAGCCTGTTCAGTGACCTCGCTCTTTTAGCGCGGTCATGCACGCCGCTGATGTGCGACTGACTGGTTTCCTCCTGATGGCAGGCTTGCAACCCCCCCATCAGCGTATGAGTGATGTGTGAATGAATGTTGGCCAAGAAGACTACCGTGGTGCTGCAGTGGAGCCTCATGCATGTTGTAGCGTTAAGGTTGGTGTTGGCTGGAATGTTAAGAGGTTAAAACACTGATGGAGGGTTTCGCTTCCAGAGTGGAATAATAATTATCACCTGATCCAGCTGTTTGGTCAGACTGTTGAAGAGGTGTTGTGGTCACATGTCTGTCCCTAATATAAACGGGCTAGTAGAAGCTCCAGCAGCTGCAGTGACTATGAGTCAGGTGACTTAGTGTAAATCGTCTGTGTCAGCAGGGGGTCTGGGTGGAAACTGAAAATAAAAGTTTAATTTTAAACTTCTTGGTTAGTTTTAGATGATGTTAAGGGATGAAATAATAGTTGTGGAAGGGACATAATGCAGCGTAGCTTACGTCACATGTTAAGTTAAGTTGCCTAAACCCAACGATGCCACGTTGGTACCTAAACTTTACCAAAACTGACCGTTTCACAACATTCACCATGGTGTTTGTTAATGTTACCATGACAACGACGGTCCATCATCCCCGGCGGCGGTACTCTCCAGATGATGTGAACCCTCGTTCCTTATATCAATGCAAGCTGTGTTTTCTTTACTTAGTTGTATGTCATACATCAGTGAGTGAATACGCATCGCCATCGCCATGGTGACGGTTCTGGTGAGGACACACACACACACACACACACACACACACACACACACACACACACCTACAGTACGAAAGGTTCTATAGTTCAGTACACCTCACCTGTCACACCACTTATTAGCTTTTTCCTGGAAAAAAACATTTTCTAGGAGGTTAGTTTGAAGATAAAGTTTGTCCTCAAACACCTGAAAGTTTTCAGTGTTTTCAATCAATCAATCTTTATTTATATAGATTCATAACAGCATTATCTTTCCACGAAGTTTTGTTTCCTGAAAGAAAAAAGCGATGCAGATGAGCTCCTGGTTACAAACCACAGTCATTTTAAATACGCTCAAAGCTTAAATCCAAATTTCCACCACAAATCTTATTTTTTTACAACAAATATGTTATTTTTTTAGAATAAAACCAGACAATCAGAAAACCCACATGAACAAATGCCACAAAAGCTAATTAGTCACAAACAGGATGAATAAGAAAATGAACACAGGAGCAGACGGAGTCATTTCACTGGACATTCAGATGGATCAGTGCTGCCATTTTATGATTTAAACACACACACACACACACACACACACACACACACACACACACACACAGAATGTTACCTGAACATTGCCTCAGGCTGTTATATTGGACTGAAGGCTGTAAAATAATCATCATATTTATTAACAATATCAATATTGCATAACCCCTGATCCCAAAGTGTGACCTTGTGTGTGTGTGTGTGTGTGTGTGTGTGTGTGTCGGCAGGGCAAGTTGAATTATTGCCTCTGCTCAGCCAATAATGCCCCCCAACAAAATATGAAAGATAAGACGGTGAAGAGGCCGATGAAATCTCCTGAGAAGGGAGGCAAAAGATGAGACAAACTACACACACACACACACACACACACACACACACACACACACTTCATTACCTAGGCTGCCCCGGGCTCATATAGGACTTAAACAGCAATAATTCATCTTTGTCATTTTTATAGACAACCTGAGAGAGTTAATGATCCACACACATACACACATTAGCAAGCTAGCAGTAGCACACACATGCATTCTGTCCAATATCTGATACCTACATACATACACCCCTATAAACTACACACACACACACACACACACACACAGAAAGCCCGGCCCGGCCTGTGAGTGGCAAACAGCAGCACAGTGTCTTTTTATAGGTGCTTCATCAGTGGGCAGGTGCAGCGCAGGGGAATATGGCAAGCAGCCGTTGCCATGGTGATTGTTGTTGCACTTTGAGCAGCTACAGGTGAAAAAAGTGCACTAATTCCAGGCGGGCAGGTCGTCTTCCCGACTCCGCTCCTCAGTGTGTCACGTCCTGTGTCTGGATGCAGCAGGAGCGAAGACGCCACGCAGACACGCTCTGATCTCTGATCCTGAACCACACGGGGACGGTGGAGCCTCATCTGTGCCGCACAGCTTTGGAAAACTAAATTATTCAGGTTTTATCCTGTTCTGCTGGAAGCCATTCACACTGTCTGTGGATTATTCTCCTTATTATTATTATCTGTGGAGTATCTCAGACGTTTTTCTTTGAAACAGTGCTGTTGGTTTTTTATTAGTCAGTGGTTTGAAAACCAGTAACAAAATCCACCCCCTTTGTCCTGGGGAGGCATCGTTGGATCCAGAGATGGAAATTGCCACATAAATCCATCTATCTGTCCGGTTTCACTGATCTGTGCCAGGTCACAGTGGCAGACATCCTTCTCCCCACTGACGTTCCAAGGCCAGATGAGATGTATAATCTTTCCAGAGTTCTGCCCCCGGGTCTCCTCCCAGTTGGACCTGTTGGAAAACCCTCCAAGGAAGGCGTCTGGGAGGATCCTGATCAGGTGCTGAACACCCTCAACTGGCTCGTCTCAACGTGAAGGAGCAGCAGCTCTCCTCTGAGCTCCTCAGCTGCTCTCTAAGGCTGACAAACCCACCTGGGGGAGACATGTTCAGGCTTTTTTGTGATTTGGATGAAGTGGCCTTTTCAAACAACACATCCACCCAAACACACTGAGTTTAATAATTACATTGTCAGTAAATATGTCAGAAACGTAATGGAGGAACGAGGAGCATTTCCCACTTCACACCCCCCCCCCCCCACCCACACTGCCAAAGTAAGCCTGTGGAGAATACTGAGCATTATCACCTCCTCCTCTCCTGAGTCCACGTGGACAGCAGTGACAGGTGTTTTCCAGCAGTCCCCATCAGTCCTCCCGTTCTGCAGCTCCTTACCTCTCTGCATCGGGCCAGTTTGAGGGTTCCACTGTAATTGCCTCTCCATGTCCGACAGTCATCTGAGGAGCGGAGAGCTTGTTACACTGTTTTCTCTTACTTGTTTGCTGTCTTCCTTCATGCCTCTGTCCCCGGCCGGCCCTCTGTGAAGGAAACACTTGTGTTTTTTGATGTTGTCAACAAGTAAATTGGCATTACAGCCTGCACTTTTATGTCTCTCTCTCTGTCTGTTCCTATACGCTCTAAGTCCCTGCAGTTTATTTCTTTATTGACTGACAAAATTGGTGTTTTTTTGGAACAAAACCAACATGGCTTGATTTGAGCAGCCCAGCTTGTTACAGTGCTGCAGCTGTTTCACTTCATTTTCCACAATTTGGGCCTGTCTAGTTTTTCTCCTCCCCTCTAGAGAAAAATGGTTTCTTTCTATCTATCTATACGTCTCTCTCTACCTCCCTCTTTGATGCCTGTTAAAGATGGAAGCAGTCACCCTGAAGAAAATAACAGTAAGCTTCTGTGATTCTCTTCTGCCTTATTTTCTGTCTGGTTCTCATGCTCTCACTCACATCCAGCCTCATCAGAATGACTTGCCATCTAGTTTGAAGTTTTGAAACAAGAGCAGAGCATTAGATTAGGTTTGTCTGATATAAAATTCCCTCTAAAGTGATGGCTGCGCTCAGCGTCTCTTTTCTCCAGCTGCTTTTGAGCTGATTCTCAGTCATTTCGTCTGGTGTTCTTCAGCTCATTTGAGAAGACAAAATGCTCCTCGGCACGTTAACGGGCCCTCTGATGTTTGGTTCCTTCTGCTGCACACTGAGCATGCAGACACTTTGGGCTTTGTTTCCTCTCGGGGGAAGTGTGTGCAAAAGGTTGTGATCCGAGCAACGTCTTTGGTTTCTAAACCTACAAGAAAACAAAATGCCACTAATTTCTTTGTGTTGCTTTCACGTGCAAGAACCACACCTGAGTTTAACTGCAAATAAGGTTCAGCTGTTTGCACCAAATTGTGGTGGAGACTGCAAATCATGTTTTACATTTTTCATTCAATAAATAATGATAATGATAATAATTTAAGTTTTTAAGGACGTTTTAAGAATTGATGTAAAAGAAGATTTAAAAAGTAAAAAGATCAGATCCTTCTGTGATAAAGCAACCGAGAAACCTGAACCGTCTTCATTCTTTGACTGTGCTGAGGAGTGTGTTTCCACTGATGGTATAATATTCTAGTATATTAACTCAAAGCAGTTTTCTAGTTTGTCTAAGAAATGATCTCCTGGAGCATTGATCAAGGCTATACAGTAGGAAAAGCCACATCTTACTGCTACTTGTCTCCCAATGTGTTCGTCCATTCAGTGGAAGAGAAAACCTTCTGTACCGACATGAAGTGCTGGATGAGGATCATTGTCACTTTTCAGAAACACCCCCACTAACATCACATCTGGTGTGGCACAGAGGTCGTTGCTTTAATAATTATGTAAGGTGCAGCAGGTCTGCCCCTCCCCAGCAAACGCCTCAACAAGCACAATTTATTTAGCTCATAAATATAAAATACATCAGCGACGTCTTTAACGGCGAGGCAGTTTACAATTCATCCACCTTTCCCCTGAAAACAGTGACACAGGTCTCCAGACACCCCCCCCCCCCCCCCCACACACACACACACACACACACTCAGTAATCTAACCAATACGTCCCCTCAAAGTGCAGTACATACACATAATTACATACACACCACAAAACAACACCACCCCAAAAGCACCGCCTCCGCAGCCTGAAACCCCAGCAACACACACACACACACACACACACACACACACACACACACACACACACACACCTGCAGACCCCTACCATCCACTGGAGCCTCGGCGACCCTGGAAAACTCACATGTCCAAGCAGTCGGCATCCAGCCAGCCTGCACTCCCCGCCTGGCTTGGCGCCTCCTTATGGCTCCACTGAGGCCACCACCACCCGTCTCCACCCAAAGTTACACTGCCGTACAATTACCTCACTTTATTACAGTACTTTTTCACTCTGACATATTGATCTTTCAAAAATCCTACTTTTCCACGTATCAAATCAAATCGAGGACAAACTGAAGCATTAGTGGTTTGGTGCTGATGAACTCTGATGTCTCTTATTTCTCTGTTCTTTCTCATTCTGCCTGTTTCCTCCCAAAATCTGTTTTTTACTTCCCATTCTTTCTTTCTTTCTTTCTGCTCAGTCTCAGTCAGAGGGATTCCTCCGTAGGCTAAAATGCTACGTAAAGCCTGGCGAGCCAAAGTAAGCACTCTGAAATCAGAGTCAGTTGCACGTCTGCAGCACCGAAGCTGAGGCTTCATGTTCCGTCCCCTGACACTGAATAAGTCTGGCTGCCTGGGCCCTGTGATACTGAGCTCCTTAATAGAAGTCAATGAACTCTGCCCAAAGCTGTTGAGAAGCTCCACGTTCAGACAGTTTGCCTGAATAATAATCATCACTGCTGTCAGCTTCTGACGATGCAGATACTACGGAGCGTAGACAATGAGGCTGATTTGAGTGAAACTAATACTTCTAACTACTGTTGAACACACCAGTAATTCAGCACATCAGCACCTTTACTTTCTCTGAGCCTCAGGCTCGGTCTCTCCAGCATCATTTACAGCAGCAGCTCTTCAGACTGAAACGAGCTGATAACTGTTTGTGATCAGTGGATTCATTCACATAATAATTCATCCTGCCACCTCGACCCCCTTCCAGCAAAACCTTTTAAACATTTCTGGCTATCTGTCGGAGCTACAGTGCTGAGTACTGTTATATGACACTGGTTCTTACTGTATAGTTTATCACATTTACTGTCCAAACTTAGTGTCCAAAGTGTGAGTGTCTTAATGTCCTGCAGGCTACAGCGCCCTCTACAATTCTACACTGGAACAGAGTAGTGTGCGTTACAAACAATACCACGATGCATTTTATAGATCAAACTATTACAGTCCTGCAAGTCAACAATGTGAAAGTGATGAGTCTGAAGTTTCACCTTTGTGCTAACTATTGATTAAACTACTGAGGGTCCAGTATGTGATGGAGTAATGAATGGCAGTGGTTTTGGACGCAGTCACGGCTCCTATAAAGCGCCTCTAATTTGCAGGTCATGAAATGCTGACGCCCCGGGAGGCCTCTTTGGCGGCTGATGCCCTGACTGCTTTATGTTACCACGGATACACAGGACCTTTGTTGTCATGGTAACAATAATAAAAAGGTGGTTAACACTCTGAAACAGTCTCAGTTTGGTTAAGTTTAGGTACCAAAACTACTCACTTGGTTTGGTAAAAGATGGTGAGTTTGGTAATGAGTAAAGTTAGGTCAGGTTGTGCACATGGTGTCAGTCGATGACGGCAGCAGTTTTCTGTTTGAAAACCCGGTTTGACCCGTCGAGCATCAAGCAGACACCATGACACCACCAACACATGCAGGTTATCTGGTGATGTAAATTGCCCCGTAGGTGTGAGTGTTGTCTGTCTCTGGGTGTCAGCCCTGTGATTGGCTGGTGACCAGTCCAGGCTGTACCAGCTAACTAACTCAGTTTAACATTAAAACAAGTAACACGTGTCCTCCTCACTTTTGTCCTTTGAATTGGTGACTATTTGGTGAGAATGTGTGCCTGTGTGTGACTCTGGTGATGATTCTATATGAAGGTATCAGGTGTGTGTGTGTGTGAGGGAGACAGTTTTAAGTGATGCAGGTAGCTGCAGGAGAGAACAGACAAAACACGTTTAGAGAAATGATTGCAGAGTGCAGGCAATCCTGAGAGTGGAGAAAGATCACATTTAATCATCTGTTTGCAGATTCAGCTGCTGGCTCTCTGAAACAAACTAAAAAAACAGCTTTGTTAATGACTGGCTTCTGCCCTCCTCACTCGTGTTGTATCAAAAATGATCAATAAGACCAGAAACACTCTTTTTACACTGTCTAGATTAAACAGCCTTTGTAATAGACCTGTAGATAAGAGTAATATAACTAAATGCTCCATAACAAGCTACAGGAGAAATACTACTCATTCATTCATGGTCTATTCAAATGTTGAATAATATTGGGAACAAACCTCATTTATTTCATGCAGTTTCAATCTTGAATTGATCTCCAGTCTTTTCAGGGCTTTGATAGATGCACATATTCCCAAAGAACTGGTCAACCTTCCACAGTTAGACGTACTTAACAAAGTGCTGACCCTTTGTCACACTGCTTTGACGTCTGATACCGAAGGGTTCCCTTTACTGTCGATCAGATTCCTCTGATGTGTTGCAGATCTGGACCTTCATTGTCAAGGTACCAATAATAAACATAATTTGAAACAGTCGCAGTTTGGTTAGGTTTAGGCACCAAAAGTCCCCGGTCAGGTTTAGAGAAAGATGATGGTTTGGGTTAGTTATGCTGACGGATGCTTTGTGTGTTGGTATCAGACGACCAGACGTTGGTACCTCATGACTCAGGAACGAGATCGGTCTGATAAGACAAACCGTGGAACACAGATGTTTTGTGACGCTATGCAACAACTCTGAAGAGAATAATGATTTCTCAGAAAGATTTGATCAAATGTCTCCAACAAGTGAGATGCCACATTTTCTTGATTTTGCAGATTTCCAAATAGTTTTTGTTGGTTTCTTTAGTCCTGTTTAAGGCAGCTGTGCACAGCTGATCACTCTGTGTGACTTCTAATGGCTGAAGGAGACAAACACATTTCAAGCTTGTTCTTGTTTCTGTGTAATAAACAGAGAGACATTTACGCTGCCTTCATCTGCCAACGCTTTGCTCTGGCTTTGTTGTGACAATGATTTCCTGCCGTTCATTTCGACTATCGTTCTGTTTTAATTAATTGCCATTGTCTGCACTTGACCAGAGCAGCCATTGTATTCTTTCATATCCAGATCCAGTGTAATGAAATGTGGAGTCAAAACATCAGACACTGTGTCTGCAATTTAATTACTGTTATTCTCTTAACAAGCTCACTGTAATTTGGATGGCTGGAGGCAGAGTAAAGACAAAGTGGAAGAACATATTTACAAAAGACTTTAAACAGCGTTTGGGTCAACAAAGAGTCGTACCCTTCCCGTTTGTTTCAAAACTTGGCATTTGCAAGCTGAAAGGCTGGAATTGGATTTAGATCTTCATTCTAAGTCGTAACACAGCCAAGCAAGAGATGGAGGGTAGTTTTGCTTCAGTGAACACAGCTGCACTCTGTGTATCCTGTACTGTAATCTGAAGAGGTCAAACCTCCAGCAGCACCAAGACCACCGTTATTGTTTCTGGACTTATCAGAGGGCAGCAGATCATCTGTCTTCCAACTTTAATATATCAGCCAGTTTGAGCTGTGAGATCAACTGAAGCCAGTTTGTAACTTTACAACAGTCAGTTGTGAGAGTGAGCAGAACAAACCATCGGTCAATTAATCGTCCGTTGATCAATAGAAAATTAATCTGCAACTATTTTGAAAATGGAATAATCTCTGCAGTCTGGATTTGCAGTTTTTCTCTATTTTATGTTGCATTAACTTGAATATCTTTGGTTTTTAGACAAAACAAGAAATTTGGAGACGTCACCTGAACCTTTTAAGATCAAACCAATAATAGAAAATATAATAAAATAATCAGCAGATAATGGAAATAATTCAAACTGCAGCCGTACTTTAGTTTTCATCTTGCTCTCTCTCTCTCCTGCAGTTGGATTCAAATCTCAGTTAGTCTTAACTGCCCTCACCTCCCCTCTCTTTTTAACTGCCTTTGGTGATTTTTAAAGGCCAGTCAGCAAAAGGACTCAGAGAGCCAGAGCTCTCTCCACTTTAGCTTCATTACGCCCAATTAGGCTCCTCGTCCTTCAGCAGAGTTCAGAGTGGTTCAGGTGATGTGAGGGAGCCAGCAGCTGCCTGTGCCTCTTTTATTTTATTGTATTTCATTCAGTCATAATGCTGCATTTCATCCTGCCCTAGTCAGCAAATCACTTTGGATAGTTGTAGAACACGTTGTTACCATGAGCCCTAAAGCAAGTGAAAGCGTTAAAAATGGATCACTAAAAGGTTTGTATCATGTGTGGCAGAATACTGGGTGGGGAATAGAAGGTTTGTAGCTGTATGACAATGAAACCACTTGACTTTGTGAGCTGTTTCTGAAAGTAATGATGACGTAGCGAAGGAGGAAGTCAGGTGACGGAGTATAAAGAGAGAGACCATGTAGGGAGGACGGGTGGCTCAGACACAGGACTGTCACCCAGGGGGCGTATGTCATCAAGCTTCTCTTCACTAACTAACACACTTATTTTAGCCCATATCATCTTTTCCTGCAGCCATTTCACGCTGAAGACACTCATATTGGTTATTCTGGATTTTTTGTTTCTGTATGAGGACATGGGGGGATCATCAACAACCTCCAACAACCCCCCAGCAACCTCCAAAATGTCAGGTTCAGTAGCAGAGGACTAGATTGTGCCCCTCTGCACACTAGATATATAACATTTCTCAGCATCAGGCAGCGACTTAAAATAAACTCAATGTATGTGCAGCGTTAGGAAAAACCCAGCAGAGAAGTCAGATGTTGCAGATGTGTCTGTGATGCACTTTTCAATACTTCATCCTCCACTTTCAAACATTCAACAAGAGCAGCAGCTTTCCACTGGTTTTCATTTGACCTGGAAAGCTGTTCCACACTTAAAATCTGTATTTGTTTGCATATGAACAGTAAACTGTATGTGATTAGAAGAGCTCAGTTTTCTCTGCACATCTATGGAACATATTTGTGACAAGGAGCTTTACATCATAAGAGTCCTTCCCTAAAGATGCAAAAAAACACCATATGGAGGCGACAGAAGTAGCAGACGGGGTCAATCCCGATCCTCCAGGCTGAAGAAAAAGCTGTGCCTGGGGTCTGAATTCTTCATTCTTCAAATTTCACCAGCAGGTCAGGAGGTGAAATAGCATCCCCTCTTAATAATGGCATATCTGCCCTGGGCCGCCATGATTCGTGCTTGTGGGACAGCTGCTTTCAACTCTTATTCAGCCTATTCATAACCCACTGGGCTGCAGCCAAGGGCAAGACTGGAATTTACAAAAAATATTTTAAATGAACTGACTGAGGCAGCTGAAAGACAAAATACCCAAAGTTTTTAATATTCACATCCAACACCCTTGAACAAATGTCCTGTAATAGTATTCCAGGAGTATTTCCTTAAATCCTTATATTAAACAGTCTGCCTCTCTTCGGTACACGTGCCAAATGTAATGAAAACTAACTCAACATGAAGCTTGTGGTGAAAACAACAAAAGCTTTTTGGGTTTGTGCCGCTCCAGAGGCACTGCGGCACTCGAGCCGGTCCCTTCTGTTCTGCAGCGTAGGTGAGATTCCCCATATGTCTTCATTTTGTGATCAACTCTGCAGAAACGGAGCACAAGCGAACCAGAGTGGAGCTGATGGATTGCACCCTGGGTCATGCATGGTTTAGCATCTCGTTTGCTTCCTCCGCCGGCAGAGACGGCGGAACAACAGCCGGATTTCCAGAGACACAGAAAAGGTAAATGAGCTGACGGTGTCTGTCGAGGTCACAGCCTTTTGGAGGTCACTGCTTTTTATGACTTCAGTAGTAACGCACGATGATGAGGTGAACAGCTCTTTAATCACACTAAACTCTTTATATTTGACTTTTTGAAAAATTGAAGACGTGACAACGGGAGTCGGAACAACTAGTGTTGTCGTCTGTCACATTCAGGACGGCAACACAGAAGTCAAACTGGCTTTTTCTACTAATTCATCACATGAATGTTTGTCCAACCAAACCTCAAACTGAGTTTGCCAAAACAGCAAGATGTATAACTACAAAGTGGAAGCAGGCAAGTTCAGTTTAAAAATCCTTCTCCTCACCTCCAAAGCTCTTAATGTTCAGGCTCCATCATCTCTTAAAGAGCTCATAGTACCGTACTACCCCACTAGAGCACTGTGCTCCCAGACTGCAGGCCTACTGGTGGTTCCTAAAGTCCTCTAAAGTAGTGATGGAGCCAGAGCTTTCAGCCATCAGGCTCCTTCCAGCAGGTCTGAGCTGCTCTTTATGGAGAGCTTCTTGAGATAACGCTGTAATGAATTGGCGCTATATAAATATTGATTGTCAGTGAACACGAAGACAAAGAAGTTCACTGTCATCAGCAGTGTGGACTCTGTCCTGCAGTACCTGAACGTTATGCACACCTGTGGACTTTTACCAGCTGGAATCTGAATATTCAAAAAAGCAGGAGGGAGCTATTCTGACTAGAATATAGACGCACTGCTTTTTACCTTCACTGTTTGCTGAGTACGTTTATCAGAACGTTACTTCTAGCAAACATCTTATTTAGCAGACTTTACAATGTGCTTCAGTATTTGGGAATAAATGGAAAGACCAATAACACAGTGGAACAATGGCTGAGTAATAAAAAAAAAAAGGAATCAATTCAAATTAAGGTTCACAGATGTGTTTCATGACATTTTACAGATCATCATCAACCTCAGTGAAGTCTCAAACAGCCTGAACAAAGCCGTTCGCTGTGGCCTTCATGTCCAGTTTATCACCACCTGCGGCTTTAGAGAAGCTCGTGTACGCTGCTCTGAAGTCAGTGGGAGCTCACACGCCTTCAGAAATATCTGTTGTGTGAAAAAAGGCGTGTGCAGGGTTTGTGAATATGCATCGTTTGTACTTCTGCCCCCACAGCTGCTGTTCTGAGAGAAAAATCTGTCCTGAATAAAACACACTGCCTCATTAGTTCCATTAGAGCTGGTATCTGAATGGACTTCTTGATTCTAAAGGGTTAACGCTCTTCTGTGTGCTGGACTTACACTTTTTGGAAACTGTCCACTGTCCAGACGGCCCGCTACTCCAAAACGGTCCCAACTGTCCCAAAAATGTCCCACCGGACCAAAAGCCCATCTGTCCGACAGCCTGTTATCCTGAAACAAATCGCCGTACCTCCAAAAGTACGCACCCCCCCGCAGCTGTTAGCTCACTGACTGCCGGGTTAGAGTTAGGGTGACATCTAACGACTTGGGTGACTGGGGGGGAATTTCATGAATTTATAGTACACTTGCCTGATGTGGGTTGGTGTATGGCCAGAGATATTCACTATTAATGGCCACCCCCCCATTCTGGACTGGGTGAATGCCTCAGGGCAACGACTCTGAGACGCTCCCCGTCTCTTCTGGTCAGGCTGGGTGGCTTTCAGCCAGTCCTGGTAAACACTGCCCACAAGGTGCATTCCAGCACACTGGAGAAGATTTGTTCCATGTTCTTATTGTCACTGGGGGGTTTATTGGGAGACACTGACAAAACAGATGCACAAGGTCTTTTATTAGTTGTTGAAATCTGATATTTCAGACTGCTCAAGGTTCTCTTTGCTCAGAGCTCAGTAGACTTTTCATTTCTCAGTGATCCCAGTGTTAAAGCCCAGCAGATACTGTGCTGTATACTGTATTCAGGAAAGACATTGAAGTGCTCGTCATGGGCAAAACAACCCTGAGACCATCCAAGTTTTCCAAGAAGTAAACTTTTGTCTGGAATGCACAAACATTTCTGATGAAATGAATGAGACTGTAGCACCGCGGGGCTATTGTAGGAGAAATTCTTTAATACATGTTAAAAACATAAAAGGAATCTTCAGCTGATGCATTAAAATGCAGCATGTGCAGAATAAATGCATGAAGGGGGATGAATCCGATCCTCCATGTGCTCGTGCAGCACATGGAGATGTATGAGATCAGCTCCGGACACCAAATAACCTTGTTACAAGTTCTGCGGGAGAAAATGTATTAATAACCCTGTTAGAGTGGAAAAACTACATGACGGTGCTGCAGTGAAATGCTCCTCCTCCCCCCAGATAATGACATTTTAGTGAGAGCAAATGAAATGGGCCAATTTTCAAACTCATTACAAACTCAGTTCTGAAAAGGAACAAAAAAAAGCAGGAAACAGAAGGAGAGAGGAAAGAATATAAGACAAATGATAAACACTGACATTCACTTTGTATTTGGGGGTTATGTTTATGTGTGTGTGTGTTTATATATGGATATCTTGTCTGTGCCTCTAGGTGTGTACGCAGATGCTTTGTGTGCTCTTTGTCTGCCTCTGTGTGTGTGTGTGTGTAGATGCATGCTTTCTGCAGACATCTGTGTGATGTCTGTGTGTGTCTGTGTCTTTTGTATTCTTTGAGCGTACCTTTTTTTGATGTGTGTGTGTGTGTGTGTGTGTGTGTGTGTGTGTGTGTGTGTGTGTGTATGTGTGTGTGCATCAGCTCGGCCCAGAGCTGAGCTGACAGACAGCTTCCCTCTGAGGAGCCCCTTAGTGTTTCTGATTGATCGTCATAATGCCGAGGTACAGGCCCTGTCCTTGGTGCCTATGCTAATCGCTGGCTCATGCATATTTATGAGCTCCTTGGGAATCAACCAGCTAAATAAAGGATGAGGCCGTTGGCTTAGCGCTGCGTTCATCACTGACTCTGATTGATTAGAAAAAGAAAAATCAGCCTTTAAAGACCTGCGTGTGTTTTTGTTTTCCTCTCAGTGCAGCTCAGGCCTTGTGACGGGGGCTCCAAACATGGAGGGCTGAAACAGTGACGAAGAATAAAGTTGATGAGTAGTTCCACCGACGTGGCTGCCGTTCCCCGTGTGTACGAGCTATCAAACATCTTTGATGTTCAGGACTCAAAATCTGGGAAAATAAAACACTACTTTCCAAACCGGACCGGACAGCCAATGAGAGAGAGAAGAGTGTATGATGGAGCGGCTGATGGTGTTACCAAGCAACGGTAAACATCCTAGCCCCGAGGCTAACGCTAGCTACAAAACTACTGTTAGATAATAAAACTGACAGTTAAATCCCCCCCACATCAGTGAAGTTTGTAGAAATAGAACCCAAAGAGTTCACTCTCAGTGGTGGATCATCATCATTGTGCTTTTATTATTTCATTTTTGATTCTATTAGTTTAGTTCTTTATTTTGTCAGTTTGATATTTTGTCCTTAAATTCTTTTGAGAGAGATTCTGTACTTGAACAAGACCCGACAGCAGATGACTCTTCCTCTGCTCTGTGCTGGGATGTCGGCTCCTCAGCAGCAATGCTAACAAGGTCAGCAACAACAAAATATGTCAAACACTCGTCATCGTCAAATCTCTTGCACTAGCAGACGGGTACAGAAGCTCTAATGGACCAGGACCAGGACCAGGACCAGGACCAGATCACGATCTGGTGTGCAGAATCTCTGTCACAGCCCATGTTTGACTGTGAAGCCTGAGACTGGAAGAAAGTCCAAAGAAGTCACTGCTTGAAAATTGAAGATGAAAATCTAGTAAATCCAGGTCACTGATTGGTTAAAAGAATCCTCTGCATATGATATGTAATGGTCGTCAGTTAAAGGAGTAGTTCAGGTTATTTAAAGTGTGATTGTGGGTCCTTCTGCATAGTCAGTGTGGTACCTACAGTAATACCTCCTGCTGTGGACGGGGGGCAGGAAAACTGATTTTATCGTCCTACAAAAATCAACATCTGTTTTCTCTTCACCTGCTTCAAAGACACCAGACTCCACTGAGCAGTAAAAACAGTAATTCTGCATCACAGAACATGGAAATCGCTCGTCTACCACTGCTTCACTTAGTTAGTTTGCTTGTGTTCTTGTGTGACTTTGATTTTTAAAATGTTTTTTCAACACTAGAACAGAAAACTGATCATTACTGCAGGTAATACACTGACTTTGGATGAACCTCATACAACCACACTTCAAATAATGTGAACTGTCCCTTTAAGAGCCACTGCATCACAGGAATATTTTGTCATGTGTTGTGACATTTAGCTGTTTATCAGATCCCTCAGATAAATGAACAAAATGTTGATTGAGTCAGAATTGGAGGCTGTGAAGAGAGAGATGAGATCAGATTCAACATTTTGGTCCCTTTATTTCATGTTAACCACATTTCAAACAACTAAACAACCAATGGTAATGGCATCACCAGATCTAAACAACACTTTGCTAGACAAATAATCATCAGAATAATAATTATACAAAAGAAATGTACAAATTCAGGACAACAAAAAAAATCCCAAAAGAAAAATATATGATACAGATGAAGCCGATAAAATAAAGCCTTAGTGGAAATAAACATGAGAAACACTTCTGGCATTCACATCGTCTTCAATAACACTCTAACTGTCTTTGCCTCGATAGGTCCGTTAGCGAGCCCGACCGGACTCCAGCACACAAAGAAAAGGTAAGCGCAGACTCAACGGTTTGCCACAACATTTTGTCACAAGAATGCCGCTTCTGGCCGCGAGCGTTGACACCTACGAGCGAACCGAACAAATGAGGGATGTCCACCTCAGTGAAAAGGGTGAAAAGGCTCCATCCAAACTGGGTCATCCATCGCCTCTAAACTCTGACACACGCTTGTATGAGCTGAAGCCATAAAAGTAAATCATATTATGGGTTATAATTAGGTTATTTATTTGTCTTTGTCTCTAAGATCTGGGCTGACAAAATGGTGTCAGTGATTCTTCTGACAGACGCTGTGTGAACACAAAGCCCTCTTGTTCTTTTCTCTGTCATGTTACCACAAACGGCTTCAGTCCCTCAAAGAGGCTAAAATAATCCCAAAATGTGATCACAGCTCTGACATGACACAGTGCAGCTCGTTATTTAGTCTTCTTCACATCTTCTATACGGAAAACTATATAGAAATGTCAGAAGACTGATCAGGTGTGATCACATGAGGGGATAAAGGGAAGCAGAGACCAGCGTCCCAGACTGTTAAACACTCATTAACTCCTGCTCTCCACCTCGGATCCTTTGAGCCGCGGTGGCATCTGAACTGTCAGCGGTGTTAACCGCCGTTCACCCCGGGGTCAATCATCAGCTGAAGTCATTTCCTATCAGTGAGTTTGTCAAATGAATTTTTAAACCTGCACACCTGAGCGGGCTCAGGCAGAAGCTTGTTTGAGGCTGTTTGCAGATGAACAGTGTCTCTGTGTCGTCATTATAATGATAGACGGCAGCCAGGGGAAACGGTCTAATCGTCCAGATTGCATTAAATGGAACATAATGTGGCTTCTACATCTGATCTTAATCAAGGAAACTTAACTAGTCTATCTTATGGGCGATTTAAACTCATTTCTATTTCAGAGATTTGTCTGATTTCAATATATATGAGAAGAAAGATGCTGTTTTCCTGCATATTTCTTTCCGCCTTGCTGATGCTCCTCAACTAAGCCGACAATGGTAGCATTGCCTCGGGTGAATGATAGTAGGTCAACGTGTGTGTTCAAAGAAGCCCCACCTGCCCTGGGAGGGGCCAGATAAAGTCCAAACCAACACGACGCAGCTCTAACTTTATGTACCTTCATGCAACATCCAACTAAAAACAAATGTCAGGCTAGTAATCGATTGCTTTTGCCAGCCTGCAGTTCAGGAGGGATGAAGGTAAACATGATTGAGCCGGTTTTGATTTCAGTGAATAATTCATCCAGCCTGCTCTCACAGAAATATGTGAAATGACCATGAGCTCTTCACACTGCGTGGAAAGTCATTTAGCGGACACTGGTTCAAATACACCATGCAGTGTGCAGTGGTAGTCAGCTGCCGTACATAAGGTCCCTGCAGGGAGGATGGACTGTCACCCAGGAGACAGCTGCTGGTGTCCCATGAAAGTGATGCCACATCTTAAGTCTTCCTCCTGTCTGGTCTGTAACTGACAAACTTCAACTAACCTTTGTTCATATAGCACCAAAGCTTAACTAACATTACTGGAAGAACCTTTTCATATACAGCAGACCCAACGATTTAAGGATCCCTACACTTAATTTAGCCCAAACCATACGTACGGAAGGAAGTTAACTTAACTTATACTGAAGTTAACTTAAACTATGACCCGGCAGTTTTACTGCCTAAACCTAACCAAACCACTTCACAGCATTAACTGCATGTTTGTTATTGTTTCGATGACACTGATATTCTCCAATGGTCGTATCATATGTCACAGTTTGGTGGTGCTAACATGTAAATCTAAGTGTTTAAGAGGTCATGATCATTTCACAGATTTCTCTCTGTAAGATCAGGTTGAACGTAGAACCATAAAGCACCTGGACAAAGACAGTAGAATAAGTTAGTGGTGTCGGGGTGTTCAGTTTTTCTTTATCTGGTTTCAGTGAGTGTGTATGTGAGTGGAGTTGATACCACATAAGAGAAGCAGGGCTGAAACAGTCATGTAACCCGGAGCGTTCAATCCAAACAGCCTTCTTCTGTCTTAAAATCTGCTTCTTCACTTCGATCTCTCTGATTGTGGGCATCAGCTAAATGTGTAATATCCAAAATATATATCTGAAAAACATGTCTAAACGGACACTTTGCAGCAAGGTAACATAAGACTTTGTTCCCAACTATAATTGCTGAAAATGACACAGACTGTTTGGAAATGATGAGCTTTCTCTGTAATGTGTCTGGTGCGTGATGTTTGTCTGTTTGTTTGTTTGACTGTGGTTGTCTTATCTTATTTACAGTAAGGATGGATGCACACTATAAGATTCGGACAAGACTTTACATGAAGCCATCCAAAAACATTTCTAAACCTTTTTTTCCCCTCACAGCTCCCCTGACAAAGTCTGGAGCACAGACAACATCAACACATTTGGTCTTTAGCCATGATTTGTTTCGTCCACAGACTGTAGCCTGTGACATGCTGCTTCCTGTTTCAACTGTATTTATAATCAGGTTTCCAGTGAAACTGGAAGTCATTAAAGGCTTTGCCTTGATGCAGTATGTGTGTTACCAGCTACCAGTATGATTAGAATTTAATGCTGACACAGTCGAGGTCCTCATGAAAAAAAATGGCAGAAATATTACCAAGAGTCTGTAGTTTCTTTTTTTCGATCACTGACAACATGCACGTTTCTTTCCCTTTCTACAGACACTCTGGGGGGATGAACACCGCAGGTCACCTGAACCTCGACTAAATGATCCCAAAGAATCTTCCAGTGTGCATCCAGCCTTCACAGGGAGACAACATTCAAGGCGTAGAATATATCTAAAAAGGAAATACTGTACAATAGTCACATCACAGCCCAGCAGAGGACAGAGAGAGAAAGAAGGAAAAAGAGGCGCTTTTTTTTTTTTTAGACATCTGATTTTTTTTTTCAACATATCATTTTTTCTTTTTTCTTTGTACAAGCATGTAAAGTCCCCCTGAAGCCAGCACACACATGAAAATCACCAGTGTGTGTGTTGCTTTTTTTCCCCTTTCTGTACAGGTTGTGTGTGTGTGTGTGCTGTCGCAGGCACACACAGATACACACTTGAATATGCTAGCACGCAAACATGCCCTCTGATTCACACACTCTCAAACACACACACACACACACACACACACACACACACACACACACACACACACACACACACACACACACACACACACACACACACACACACACACAGGCACACATGCTCACAGGTCGGGTCCGAGGCAACACAAAGCAGTTTTCACACGTTGTGTGTCCCGGTGTTGCGTTGAGAATGACAGGCAGCGCCAACGGCGAATCAGGAAAAGAGAACTTCAGTCCGCAGCCAATCAGAAGGAGCTGAGGGCCTCCAGAGCCACTTCATAGCAGAACTTATACTGTTCCTGTGGAGGGAGCACAACCAGAAGTAAGTCATCGCTATTTCAGTGTCAAATATTTCTAAATGAAACTTTCCCTGAGCATCGGGCATCAAAAAGTTGCTCTACTAAATTCAATACACATGTTTTCATCCACACACAGGAGAGAGGAAAGGAAGACTGCAAACATAAAAACTATACGTGCGATCGGGAACAAAGACATTAATAATTGATTATAAAGTTTGAACACAAACATAAAAAGGAAGTGAGGAGGCGCACTTGCTTGTTTAACTGTGTGTGTGTCTGATGTGAGTTAATGCTTCATGTCAAATTAAATCATCAGACCTCCTGGAGAGTTTCCATAATGAGAACCACCTGCAAACTGTGTGAAGTCTGTGTGTGTGTGTGTGTGTGTGTGTGTGTGTGTGTGTGTTGGTGCAGCATGCTGTGGGGACATAAATCTGTGTTCAGGAGTGTGTGTGTGTGTGTGTGTGTGTGTGTGTGTGTGTGTGTGTGTGTGTGTCCTCACCATAGTCTCCACCATGTTAGTCTTGTTGTTCCTCAGTGTTTTGACGGTGTGGAACACGTCCACGATGTTCTGCTGCTGGATCATCTCATTGATGCTGCAGATGGCACAGAACGTTCCGGAGCGCCCTCCACCAGTACTGCAGAGGGGGAGAGGGGGGAGAGGGAGGAGAGGGGGGAGAATAACAAGATCTTCATCAATAAACAACACCTTTGTCATCCTGGGAGCCAACAGCAGGTGAGCAGGTCAGAATCATCTTGCTGCTCACTGACAGAAGAAGCTGGAGAGGATGAGGGTGAAGCAGGAGACAGAAAAAGAAGAGAGAGAATTCAGGAAGAAGTGAAATCACCTCCAGTATTTGGGAGCGTGTTCACTGCCTTTATAGGACAGCAGGACTTGCTTTCCCCTTTTTATCACTGTGGGAGCTCTGCTTTTAAAAACGTGCTCATTGTTGAAAGTAATGTCTCTTTTCTGTGAGTTCTGTGAATTAGTCTCCTGCTGCTGCTCTCGGGTTGATTGTGTCGGCCTCTCAAAATGCTCTTGAACTCTACGAACCCTAAACTGAGACAGCACTCAGAGGGTTTGAATAAAGCTTAATAAAACAGGTCATAAGAAGCAAGATTTGTTATTCTGTTGTGGCTGCCTTTAAAGCATCTCTGCCTTTGTGTGGCACAACTGGTTTTATACAAGGCAGCATTTCTAGGTTCAGAATGAGCTGCCATTTAGGTAAATACCCCAATCTGGCATATGTTCACAGTCAAGTGACAAAGACAGAGACAGAGAGGCTACAGAGGGAGATCAGAAGGGTCAAAACTGTCATTCACACACAAAGGAATCAGCTGCTAACCACACAGTTATCACTGTAAACACAGAGTTATCACTGTAACTACAGAGTTATCACTGTAACTACACTGTTATCACTGTAACTACAGAGTTATCACTGTAAACACAGAGTTATCACTGTAACCACACTGTTATCACTGTAACTACAGAGTTATCACTGTAACCACACTGTTATCACTGTAACTACACTGTTATCACTGCAACCACAGAGTTATCACTGTAACCACACAGTTATCACTGTAAACACAGAGTTATCACTGTAACCACAGAGTTATCACTGTAACCACACAGTTATCACTGTAAACACAGAGTTATCACTGTAACCACAGAGTTATCACTGTAACCACACAGTTATCACTGTAACTACAGAGTTGTCACTGTAACCACAGAGTTATCACTGTAACCACACAGTTATCACTGTAACTACACTGTTATCACTGCAACCACAGAGTTATCACTGTAACTACACTGTTATCACTGCAACCACAGAGTTATCACTGTAACCACACAGTTATCACTGTAACCACACTGTTATCACTGTAACCACACAGTTATCACTGCAACCACAGAGTTATCACTGTAACCACAGAATTATCACTGTAACTACAGAGTTATCACTGTAACCACACAGTTATCACTGTAACTACACTGTTATCACTGCAACCACAGAGTTATCACTGTAACTACACTGTTATCACTGCAACCACAGAGTTATCACTGTAACCACACAGTTATCACTGTAACCACACTGTTATCACTGTAACCACACAGTTATCACTGTAACTACACTGTTATCACTGCAACCACAGAGTTATCACTGTAACTACACTGTTATCACTGCAACCACAGAGTTATCACTGTAACCACACAGTTATCACTGTAACCACACTGTTATCACTGTAACCACACAGTTATCACTGCAACCACAGAGTTATCACTGTAACCACAGAGTTATCACTGTAACTACACTGTTATCACTGCAACCACAGAGTTATCACTGTAACTACACTGTTATCACTGCAACCACAGAGTTATCACTGTAACCACACAGTTATCACTGTAACCACACTGTTATCACTGTAACCACACAGTTATCACTGCAACCACAGAGTTATCACTGTAACCACAGAGTTATCACTGTAACCACAGAATTATCACTGTAACCACAGAGTTATCACTGTAACCACAGAATTATCACTGTAACTACAGAGTTATCACTGTAACCGCACAGTTATCACTGTAACTACACTGTTATCACTGTAACCACAGAGTTATCACTGTAACCACAGAGTTATCACTGTAACTACAGAGTTATCACTGTAACCACAGAGTTATCACTGTAACTACACTGTTATCACTGTAACTACAGAGTTATCACTGTAACCACAGAGTTATCACTGTAACTACACTGTTATCACTGTAACCACACTGTTATCACTGTAACTACACTGTTATCACTGTAACCACACAGTTATCACTGTAACTACACTGTTATCACTGTAACCACACAGTTATCACTGTAACTACACAGTTATCACTGTAACTACAGAGTTATCACTGTAACCACACAGTTATCACTGTAACTACACTGTTATCACTGTAAGTACAGAGTTATCACTGTAACCACAGAGTTATCACTGTAACTACACTGTTATCACTGTAACCACAGAGTTATCACTGTAACCACAGAGTTATCACTGTAACTACACTGTTATCACTGTAACTACAGAGTTATCACTGTAACCACAGAGTTATTACTGTAACTACAGAGTTATCACTGTAACCACAGAGTTATCACTGTAACTACACTGTTATCACTGTAACCACAGAGTTATCACTGTAACCACACAGTTATCACTGTAACTACACTGTTATCACTGTAACTACAGAGTTATCACTGTAACCACAGAGTTATTACTGTAACTACAGAGTTATCACTGTAACCACAGAGTTATCACTGTAACCACACAGTTATCACTGTAACCACACTGTTATCACTGTAACCACACAGTTATCACTGTAACCACAGAGTTATCACTGTAACCAGAATGTTGATTTTAATCAAGCTGGAATTTCAGCTCAGATGTTGAAAATAGGTACGTTAAATAGGGAACTGATGAATGTGACGTGTGTGTGTGTGTGTGTGTGTGTGTGTGTGTGTGTAGGTGTGTGTGTGTGTGTGTGTGTGTGTAGGTGTGTGTGTGTATGTGTAGGTGTGTGTGTGTGTGTGTGTGTGTGTGTGTTTAGGTGTGTGTGTGTGTGTGTGTGTGTGTGTAGGTGTGTGTATGTGTAGGTGTGTGTGTGTGTGTGTGTGTGTGTGTGTGTGTGTGTGTGTGTTTAGGTGTGTGTGTGTGTGTGTGTGTGTGTGTGTGTGTGTGTGTGTGTGTTTAAATTAGTGGGCAAAGTAGTAACAATCTTTAACATTTTGCTTGTGGAACAGAAGGTTAATTACTACCTGTACTGGTCTTAAAACTGTGTTGCTTTGTGGCATTTTAAATCATTTATTTCCAAATAAATGATTTTTGACATTAACAATCTGCAGTGGAACTTCTAATACAGCCTGTCGCACTGGAGACAGTAGGAGGTTTTTTTTCGTGCTACCAAAAGTGGAAAAAGTACAAAAATAAAAGTGAGAAAAGATTAAATGAGATAAAGAATGACGGCAGGTGACAGCTTGAACATGCAGCACAAAGAAACCTGTCACTGCATGGAGCAAAAGAATATGAGCCTTACTAATTAATTTCAAACCTATTTAAACCTTAAACTTCAGTTTTTCAGACTTCATACGGAGGTGATGCAAACATATTTGCATGTATATATTGTGTGTTTTCTGGCCATGTGGCCCAATCAGTGGTCTGCCAGTCAGCATTCAGACCACACAGCATGAAAAGAGCTCCACACTTTCCCGTCTCAGCTGGTTCCAGCTGAATCCCTTCAGTACTCAGACTGAATAAAACATTGAGGCACTGAGAGGTGGAGTGGCAGCCGTCACAAAAAGCACCCACTGCACTAGCAAAGCCACGACGCCACAGCTGCTACTGCTGTCCAATCAGGGTTCGATGTTTAGATGGTGTTGGATTAGAGGTCACTTTTCCAGGTGATTAACATTCCTTTTCTGGCTCAAGGTCTAGAATTTAATGCTTTTATTCCTTTTTACTCATATATTCATAACACAAAGGGATAACGTTACCTCGTGAACTAGTTATTTTCAGGTTTTCTAACATTTTTTTCCATGTGTGAATACATAAAACTGTTTTAGAATGGAACACAGTGCCCCCGCTCTTCATTAGACTGGCTTTGGATGTTAATATTTCAGACTAAAACTTAAAATTCATAGGTATTCCATGCACTGCTTTCTTCACTTTATGTTAGTTTCAGGTTTTAGATGCTTGTGCTGCAGTGTCAAAACAACATTTCTAGGAAAGAGCAAATGCATTTTACATCAGTGCTGTCAGAAACATCTCTGGGCTAAAATACATTAACAGTATGAACCTAATTACAGAGCAAAAACCACCAAACCCAATAAAATCAAGACAGGTCAAGACTCAAGTGGTGCTCTAGGTCAAAGCAACTGAATAACTTTCACAGTTTGCATAGAAATGCACGAGATGTTTTTCCGGCTTATTAACCTCAGCGTTAACCAACGAGCCACGATCAGGATCAATCAGAACAAATATCAAAGAAACAAACCTTTTCTTATATCTACGATCTCAATCTTTGCTTCATTCGCTAGCTTACATGTCTCTACACGCTCCTGAGTGAAATGACCAAAGACTCTTGTCAACTCAACATGAACTGAATGTCCTGTTTTCTTCTGACGTCACTTGAAACGTTCAGCAAATGGTTAAAAGAAAATTTCACTTTATCCCAAGCCCCAGTGTTTATATGTTTGTCCATTGGCACTGTCGGGTTAAAATAAGATTGTACTCGACAAAAGAATTGCTCAGATGTCGGAGGATGTAAGGGAGCAACCAAAGGTCAACCGCAAAATGATTACACTAACTATCTGCCATACACAAAACATCACAATGACTGAACCCTCCGTACCTTTCCTCAACCTTCCAGTGCATTGATGAATAATTACCAACCCCTTGTCGTTAAGACCGTGGCGAAAGTATCAGAGGAACGATTGCAGCATGGACCTTTTCTCTTGTAACATGGAAGTCAAGAACATGTCACACAGTCCACATAAAGTACACCCCATCGAAGCTGCACTGTGCTGTACTGCTCTTCACTGTAACTCTGGCAAAAATGGAGGGAAGTGTCCTCTGTTTCAAAGGTAATGTTTATTTGGTGAAGATTTTATCTGTTATATGTATCCCTAAGCTAAGTACCAGTGAAAGCTTGACTTATCATGCTAGTGTATCTTTGGTGCTAGCCAGGGTTACGCTGGCGGATTTGGGGGAGGGACGAAAAATCTGTATTTAGATGAAGAAATGACAGAAACATGCACTGACTAGTTGACTAGTTGACAGTCCTTGTAAGTACAACGTTCTTATAATCGGTAGGAATCTGCAAACATGACAATAAGATTCAATTAGAAGAGTTAATTTAAAGGTTAGTGTACTTTTAATGTCTTAACACCTCCAATCTCATTCGCTGTCACTGTGCAGCCTGTTCTCTGGTTCTGTCTGTATTTGTCCCTACAGTTTTTAAGGTGGTAAAACAGATATTTAACGCTTCCCATGTGTAAAGCTCGTGTTTACATCAGGTTCAACAATGTCACAGCTAAATCCTGAGCTCTAAAGATTGAGACAAACAGCTGTCAGGGTCTTTATTGAATACTTGGAACGATATTATTTCAGATATGAGCTGCTACATGCTGTAAACATTTTAGAAAGCTGTTGGGACAAGATAGCACAATATTGCTGTTCATCTCCACTATCTAAAGCACAATGCTGACAGATTGCTGCGTTAAGTGTGCTGCTCCAGGTTCCCCCCGTGTGATTTGGTGAAAATAAGACATGTGCTTGGCGTTAAAGACCCATCAGACTCCAACCTCCAGGCCAAGTGAAGAGCAGAAAAATAATCAATGTTCGCCAGCTACTGATTGAACCATCATGTTTCTGCTTATCTCTGGTATTATGGGGTCTGTGAAATCAATAGCCGGGGCTGATTAGCCAGCGTCGCTGTCTTTAGCTACAGGCAGACAAAGCTGGTATCCAAGTCACTCACATCTACTGGGGTTGAGCGAAACAGTCACTGCAGCACGAAGGGACACTTTGCTGCCATTTCTGTTGGCTTTGTTTATTTGCCAGTATTTGAATTTCACATCATTATCATTTTATTGTGAAACCAAATATGTACAGACGTACGTACAGGCTTTTAAAATGCCAGTCATTAAGCCCAGAGCTAAGCCAATGAAATCAATAGCTCTGGGTATTGATTTGAGCTGGGGGTCAAAGATAGGATTTTTTAAATATCTCTGTCACCTCCCATAATCCTCTAGTCACCAGGGGTTTCACCATCGATTATAGTTAAGATCCACTAGTCACTTTACTTTTAGGTAGCAGCATTGATAAATTATTCAGGCCCTGCTGCCAACACTGTGACTGTGATTTCCTACCATATAGAGTTTACAAGCCATCAAGATCTGTAAATATATCAGCTGCATACTTATTAAATCTTTTAGTTATTGAACATATCATATTTTCTTTGCTGTTCTTTGAGTTTTCTTTGAAACAAGTGTTTTTAACCACAACAGCTTTTGTTCTAAACTCTCATTAGACAGAAAACAAACTGAAACAAAACCTACAGCAGCTCGGAAAACAAATCAATGCCAACTCTGATTGGCCCAATGAGCTGTGAGGAAGCTGATTGGATGAGCACCAGTGATGTGCTTCAGGCAATGTTTGGAGAGTGTGTGTGTTAATGTTTGTGAACTTTGCTGTAATCTGTCGTCTATAGATTTTACAGCCCCTCATTATCAGCTCCACTGTGCTCAGAGTGTGTGTGTGTGTGTGCAAACATACATTCATTAGGGTTATTGTGTATGTGCTGCTAACAGGACATTAATGTTTCACAGGTTACTGCTGTTCTAACACACTACCACACACACACTGTGTATCCTGCACCCCTCAGAACAACAACTGAAGCTGCTGTCCGAGGACATTTTCCATGTGTAGAACTGTACGTGGTGACACCACTGATGATTTATAGCTTGAAGTGAGGCTGGATGAGATGTAAAGGCTTAGTGTGGGCGATCTGCAGCGTGTCACCCAAGAATATACAAAACAACGAGGAGCCATAGTGTCTGACTAATGTCATCGTGTCTGTTTTAAAGGGTAAATACACAATATTAGTGTAACACACAGCAGCACAAACAGACCAGCCAGTCCACATCATCCCAGTGAGCAGCGTTTGTTCCAGCCCTCCTTTCACCTACTTCCTACTTCATTACATTTCAGGGAGTGTGTGCATCCATGTGTGTGTGTGTGTGTGTGCTGGACTTACAGGCAGTGTACCACAGTCCTCCCGTCTCCTCCGTCATACTGCTCCTGCCACTTGGCCAACCTGCGCACCAACTGCAGGATGGAGCGTTTAGAGAGAGGCGTGTCCCGGTAGGCCGGCCAGCCGATGAACTGGAAGTGCTGCACCAGGCGGTAACCATCCTGTGGCTGAAGAGAGAGGGCTGGAAATTAGGATTTTTATCACTGTATCACCAGCAGAGGCAACATCATGCTCTATTCCAAGGGGATAGTAAAAGTGGGTAAACGCCTGATACGCCTTCTCGCCGCTACAGGATGTGTAACACAAACAACACCTTTTTTTTACCCTTCGTAGAGAAAGTGGACGACACCCTGGTTTGCATCTTATTATTGGAAAGTTTTCTTTCTCTGTCCTATTCTGACAAAGTCTAAATGGTGCTTTGACCCATTCGATCCCTTTAAAAGAGGGTGCAGGAGGAGAAGAAGAAAGATTTTGGTGAGTTTGCTGGATCCTAAGAAGCCTGGAAACTGAGGAACTACGCTAAGAACCACTAATGTCAGGAGTAAGGACAGACCTGCCTGATGCTGTTACAGGCGTTTCCAAAAGGTTTTTGTTTCAAATATTTATGATCATCAGAGCAAAGGCAATCATTTCCAATGACAGCCAAAGATTTAGGCTCTCCAAAGTGTTATTTCATGCTTCTATCTGCTGCAGAGGCTGAGATATGAAGGTTTCAGTGAAAGCTGAGAATCCTGTCAGAGGGCGCCTCAGGTCACAAGGGTTTCAGAGGAGTTTGGTAGGATTGTTGACATTTGAGATCCAGAAGTCTGTCTCTGCCCCCTCCTGCCCAAACACTGGTGACCCACGCTGTGTCTCTTGGCCAGTGGTCAGTGCAGCAACTCAAGTCCCCTAATCCTGAAGTGACCATCTGGAGAAACATGAGTGTAGGCTGAAGGTTTGCTTTATGGTTTACAGGAGGAAAGAAATGTCTCCTTTCATCACCAGAAACTTAAACTAATCTGAGCCGAGCCCACAGAGGATCTCAAACACAGCGTCGCTGTAGCTGCCAGTGTCCTCAGCGTGGCTTCATTTGGTAATGATGTACTTAAAGCACTGTTCATGTGTAAGCACACCGTTATTCTCCAATTAGTTCTTGTTTGTGAACAAAACACCTTTTCAAAAGAAATATGACTGGTCTCAACAAAGAGGACGTCTTATAATGTTTAATTCAGTTTCATGGCAGACAGAATGTTTTCAGTCGTCGGCCCGAGGCGCCTGGCATCCACCTCCTAAAACACCAGAACCTGCCATCACTGTCAGACTGATTTACTGCTCTGCAAACATACGCACACTGACATTTACACACTGAAGCAGATTCAGCTGTAGCTGCTGATGTCCTCCCTTCTCCTTCCCAGTGTACCTGCTTCCCATTTCACCTCCTCTTTCCTTTAATCTATTTCCTCCACATCCTTCTTCTCCACAACCCTTCCAATCAACTCCTATTTCAAAGCTCTTCACTGCCTCACTCCTTTTTCCTTCACACTATCTATTCACTCACTCTGCATTTCTTCCCCTCATGACTCATTTTGTCTCCCTCCTATTTGTGTACTTCCTTTCTCGCTCTAAAACCTTTTCTCCCCCCCGCTCTTTCACTCTCTCCGTCTTCATTTGATGGCTTAGTGGTTGGTGCTACAGACTCGGCTAGGTGGGAGCTGCTCTCGCAGTGTGAGATGTGCTGTTGTGGGGATGATATGAGCCATTTCACGCTAGACTGGTGATGTGTTAGAGAGGGAGAGAGAGCAGGAGAGAGAGAGGTAGAGTGTAGAGAGCAGGGTAGTGGGGAGTTCACTAAGCGCTATAGGAGCATGCAGACGATAGGGTGCCACTAGAGTTGTACCGTCATGGATGGGTGAGAAAATGAGATGAGAAGGGGGTAACAAGAAGAGGCAAGATGGGAGGAAGGAAAGGGGGAAAGAGGGATAATGGGGGAAGTAAAAGGAGAGGAAAGGTGGGTGAGGACAAGAGGAAGAAACAAGGAGCCAAGAGGACAGTCTTCAAAATGTTCTGTTGTTGTTGTACCACCCACCACGCCGCCATTTTCTCTCTATTCACACTAAACCAGGACTCTGCCGGCTGCTACAGTGTTAGTGGTGAAGTCAGTTTGCTGCAGTTTCATCCCACCAGCTGCTTCGGGGAAAGTATAGGTCACATGAAGTGAAAAATGGCTTTTATGTGTTGCTACATTGCATTTCTGGGTGGATTGTTCTCACTATCTATTGTTGGATGTCAAATAAAGGTCAACAAAGGGATGCTCGAGTGTTCTTCTCTGAAAAGCCAACCATTTTGTATTTTCATAAGTAAGTAAGTCCCAAAAAGTCTACAAATATGTCTGGAGAGGTCAAATTATTTGGACAGATTACAACAAAGACTAAGGTAAAATCCTTTGTAGCTCATAACACATGCTATTGCAGCCTATTGGAAAGTTCAAGGAAAGTGTGCTTCCACCGTCTGGACAGAGTTTGGGGAGAGCTCTGTTTTGGTTCAACTTGGCAATACCTCTGTATTGACCGTCCTGGCCAGCACAACTCTGGCCTCAACCCCATCCACCACCTCTGGGATGAACTGGAACACTGACTGAGAGACAGACTTCATCACCCAACATCAATGCTGGACTCATTAATCGTCTTGTGACTGAACGGGACAGAATCCCTGCAGCCAGGTCCCAACGTCTGGTGGAAGCCTGAAGAGTGGAGGCTGCTCTAGCTGCTCATGATTGCCTGTACTTTTGGCACGACATGTTCAGCATTGTTTTGAGCTTAAATTTATCTATGAACAGTGTTTTTGCAGTAAGTTACAGACCACTTAGCAATAACGGCTAAGTCCTGGTGTGAGTGACCTCACCGGTGCAATCTGTGGTAATGTGACATAAAGAGAGGACAAAGGAACATAGCAGAGACGGATTAAGAAGAAAAAGGACGACCTGAAAAAGGGTGAGGACACTGACTGCAGGCTGACTCTAGCTCACATAATGACCAATCAGTGTTGACGATAACTGTAGTCACTACCTCAGTGTTGATATATTGATCGACAAACTGAGTTCTCCTGCTAGCGGAGTGAAGGCAGTCTGCCTACGTCTACCAGGATGCATTGCGTGCAAGCTTCTGATGCCCAACTTCCAAACCCTCCTGTAAGTACGGCTGACTATCCCAGCCAGTCTAAACCCTGTAAAGTGAGTCCTCATCCATCACATTCATCACAGGTGATCATTAAGGGATGCCATGTTTACCCAGAGACTAGAAATCCAAGCACAAACAAGCTGCACTTTCTCCTGGTCACCAACTACGTCACTGAACACGTCAAATGATGGCGCTGGTGCCAGAGACATCGAGAACATCAGCAAACTACAGGCCCTTTCCACAAGGATAGAGATCAGGTTAAAGACGTGAAGTTTCCCTTTAACCTGAGACAACATCGGAGTCATAATGTAATATTGCATATTATCTTAATAAACTTCTCATTCCTTTGAAAACTGTGAGCCAGCTGAGTAAGAGTGTGTGAGTACCCTGGCCATGTTGCAGATCCTGAAGATTCGGTTGATGATGTCTTCATCGATGTCTGCAGATATGAACTCCACTTGAATGGGACCGTAGCAACACGAGCTCTTCTCTGGCCAGTACTGCATACATAACTTCAGCAGAAAAAGGAGAGAGAGAGATGAGATATAGAGGAGAGCAAGGGAGGAAAAGACCGTTTACCAGATACCTTCAAATGGAATACCCTTTCAAACAGCATGAGTAATAAAGGCAAAAAAGGAAAACCTTGTATGAATTCACTTCATTGATTATGAAGATTATAACCTCTGTGGCTGGATGTGATTTCCATTTTCAGGTTTTTCTACTTCCACTCTAAGGCTTGATAAAAGAGTTATTAACATGTGGACTATAATACTCAAATGAGAGACACTGTAAAGCCGACTTGCTGGAAGATAACACATGTAAACAGGGCTGCAAATTCACCCATTTTCCATCTTCACACCTGCCAGACACACAAGAGAATGCAGGCTTTTATTTACTTGAAATAGGTGTGAGCTGAGAATCGGCAGCTAATCCTCAGTAACACTGTGGTAGATGATAATGACATGATCACACGTGTTGCTACAATTTACTGTTGCATTGTCTGTTAGATTAGCATGTTTAGCATGTCTGCTTTAGACAGCCAAAGAGGAGCTGTGCACCCCCATGCTCAGTGTAATCCACACTAACGGACATCTTATCCTTTTAAATCAATGTTGGCCAAGTGTGGCAGCCACCGTGGAACCGGGATCTTTGGCATTATGTTGAACCCAAGCAATAACCTTGATTATTAATTTAGTATTTGGCTGAATCACTGCATACATTTACAATCAGTTTCTCTCTTGTACAATTGTCCAAAAGTGTAAATGAAACCTTTGCAGATTCAGGGTGTAACCCCAGAGGAAAGACAAACTCAAAGTAAGATCTCGTCAGTCTGTTTCTCCTGGACACAACACAGTCAGTTTAACTTCAACAAGACGTTTGGACCATTTTGTCACACATACAGAACCAGCCCTGCTCTTTCCCAAGCCTGGTCCTGATTTAAGGTCTTAACATTCTCTTACTGCTCGGACCTTTATTTGTCTGTGTTTATCTGTTGCTCCATAGGGGTGTTAAGAGGAAACTCGGAGAAGCCTGTGAGC
>NC_092013.1:650000-660000 GCF_042242105.1 Pempheris klunzingeri | reverse complement strand
TGGACTTGATTATGTGGCAGTGCTTTTTTCTTTTAAGTATGTGTGTCACAGAGAGAAAAATGCTCCGTAAAGACTCTTGTCATCCTGTGTGGGGGGGGCCGGAAACAGCCTGACACAGAAATAAAAAGAAACCATAACATTACATGACTTTACCCTCACTGCTCGGAGCTAACAGTAATTATTCAGAGGCTGCTGACCGCAAAATATGGAGCTGAGGCTTTCAGGGTTTGAACAAGCGGCTGCTGCTGTTTTCCTCTGAGGAAAACAGTGTTCAGGTGCTGAAAGGTGTCATTGTTTCATATGAAGTGTAGTTTAATGTTAAAGAAACACTTTAAACAGGAGAAGTGATGGACTAAAAGATGTCTGAACACACACACACACACACACACACACACACACACACACACACAGACTTTAATATCTCGTGTCAGCTGTTAAGGTGACACGTCCTGAATGGTAATGCCTGAAGGGAGGAGATGGATGGAGGGACAGACCAGACGGATGGATGGATGGATTGAACGAGGGAGTGAGAAAAGGAGGGAGGAAGAGGGAATGGTGGAAAGAGGTTAGTGATCGGGAGTGATGGAAGTGGTCGTCACAGGGGAGAGATCAAGGGAGGAAAGGAGGCGCATCCCAGGATGGAGGGATGGAGGGATGGAGGGATGCAGAGGGAGCTGAGAAGATGAGGAAAAGAGGGATGGAGAGAGGGAGGGGAGAAACCTATCTTTCACTTTGCAATCCCCCTGACAAAGAGAGAGAGAGAGAGAGAGAGCAACACAAGCAGAGAGAGGGAAAGATAGAAAGAAAAGGAGGGAGCGCCTCAGCAGATTACCTGTCAGCCTCTGTGATTAATGTTGAGACCAGAATATGGCTGGGCCATATATGTGTGTGTGTGTGTGTGTGTGTGTGTGTGTGTGTGTGTGACAGCCTCATGACACAGGCCAATCGCATCACAGTGCCCCCGGAAATTGGAAGTGACTGCCATAACTTCCTGCCTGTCCGTCCACATACTTTTACTCTAGCTGTCTGTTTACGAGTCTGCTCTCCTCCTCCTCCTCTCTGTTTCTATCTAACTGCCTGTCGCTGTGTGTCCTGCTCTCCGTCTGTCCCGATGGAGGGATTAGAGCCCATGACTGTGCTTTATGTGACACGCGTACAGGTTAACCTTCTCTGGAGAGGATCCCTGCAGAGATGGGCTGGAAGATCCTTTTGGTTTAACCACTTGTGTTAATGTGACTTCTGCTTAGTTTGGATTCAACACAATGTACGTGTGAGACCGAGAAAACTAGAAAAAGTGAACTGTTTCCCAAGTGTTTTTCAGGGAGGTGTATTTACCACCTGGACTAGGTTCAGTGGCCACTTTTTTCTCCCTGTGAAGGACGTTACTATGTTTTTGTGCCTCACACAGTTTATAGGGAGGTTTTTGCATACTGAGCGCTTTGGTATAACGCAGGACGAGTTTGTAGTTCTGGTTCTTGTCTTGTGTCTCCTGTCACTGGTTACTTATCATACAATATTCAACCAAAATGACTTTTTCTAGCCCTAAACAAGTTCCCAAATATAACCGTAAAAACATTCGTCATGCTTCAGTTGCATCGAGGAAAAGGGAAAACTAAACATATTGTCAATTAGTGATTTGGCAGATTTTCTTTTCAAAGCATTTCCTCATTACACGTGTAAGCTTAGCTATTAAAGTGATTTACTGCATAGATCTAAGTGTGCAGAAACTTTTTTCATCAAATTTACAATCTTTATTCTTCCAGCACCTTAGCAAAGATTCAGCCAGGTGAAGCCGTGGTTATCCTGCATTCTCATTACCCTGATAAAAATGTAATTTGGACAGTTTTACCTATCTGACAAAACATATTGCTGTTCCAAATTAGTCTTATGTAAATGTCATTTCTAGGGCGACAAGTTTGGAATAGCAACATCTTCAGTCTTAGACATCACCTGACAGTCAAGCACCACTAAGACTAACATTAAGAGAGCACAAAAGACATTCATTTGATAAAACATATTGTTTACTTTGGAAATGGTACATTAATGGGCCGAAACATACAAAAAAATAAGCAATGCCAGGACGGAGCATTAGTGGCTGGATGTGGCGGCAGTAGGAGGGATATGGCTCTAATTCCCTGTGTGACCATCAGTCCAGAGCTATGTGTTGTATTAAGGTGCACTACCAAATGGAATACATTAATTTTAAATGCTCATGCCGCTATGAGGAACCACTCCAAACATTTTATCACAGCTTGTCAGAGTGCTGACCTTTTAAAACTCGTGCCTGCTGACACCCCAGAGTTGAACTGTTACATCCCATGAAGAACAGAACATGGAGGTTAAATATACTGTCACCTTGGGGATCTCAAAACTGTCACTCTTTTTTTTTTCTTCCACTATTCCTGGGCGATGATGGTGGTGGTGGGATGAAAGTGGAGTGGAAGGTGAATTTCTTTTCTCTTTTTTCTCCCTTTGCCTACTTTTTAAAGGTTAACACCATCGATCTAATTTATGAACAAGGGACACTGGTGTGAGTGTGTGTGTGTGATCGTATTGGTTCTGATAACCTGTGCTATTGTCTTATCAGAGTAGAAAAAGAGGAGAGGGAGAAAGCAGCATGCAGGGGGAAAGGATGACAGTGGAGCTAGGAGATTTTCAGGCTCTTATCATGTTAAATGTTATCGAGACTTTCCTGTTAAAAAGATGTACCTTAAGTATCACGTTTAAAATCATTTAACAGATGTGAGCCAATTCATGTAAATATTTGTATGCATGTTTTCTGGTCATGTCACACACTGAAAAGTGAGCTGGTGTTTCTGTATTCTGCACATACTGAACATTATCCTCATGATTCTGACCATTAAACCTATTTCCCATCCTTAAAGGGTGGTTTAGCTGTTTCTACCCATGATCCTCTGTGTCCACATCCTGGTGTCTGAGTGACTGGTAGGTAGTAAAAGTGTTGGAACTGGTCCAGTAGATCACCTCAGCCAGAACTGGTCCAGTAGATCACCTCAGCCAGCAGACACCAAACGGGCTGCAATGGCTGCAACGTGATCCTTTGGGACAACTGCACCTGATCACAGTAGGTCCACTAAAAGAGCTTGTTTGATCCACTGACAGGCTCAGAGTGTTATTCTAAGTGTGTGACAGCATCATGGAAAGGATCCCTACAGAGAGAGACCTGGAAGATCCTTTTGGTTTAACCACAAACAGCCGTTCTATCGCTCTCTGCACACACACCAGACTTTGACCTCACAGAATACGTGACTAACACAAACTTACATCAGTACACACAAACAAATCCTGCCATGTCTCGGAAAAACAAGAGCTGTAAAAGTGAGCGAGTGACCGTCTTTGTTTGTCCTTGTCTGGTCTGAGGGACTCAGGGAATACATTTCATCTTCTGGACAAAACTTGTGCGTACGGTAGGTGTGCATCTGTGTTCTTACCTGCAGTGGGCCACTATGGGCCCGGCATCAGGCGGGTTGAGGAACTTGACCTGTCGTATGAACCCCAGCAGTCCAGTGGCGTAACAGGGAACGCCGTGGTCGGGCCAGCTGGTGAAATGAAACTGTCGGAGTTCGCGGATCTCATGATGACCCTTCTGAAAAAAACACACAGGAGGGAAGTTACTGCTAAGTTGCATATTTCACGACGACAGCGGCAGAAAACGTTTCTCTGCCATTTTGTGTGTTGATGATGACGAAGGCATGGATCTGTGATGGTGCTTATCGTGGCCCTTTTGGGAAAGACTGACAAGAAGACGTATCATGGTTCAGCAGCCTAATTTACAGCAGGGATTTCAGGAATCTAGGGGCACGCTGCCTCTTTGGCTTCACATGGAAAATAAATCGATCTTGTGGATGTCAAGATGGCACTTTGGGCCACTTCTGGGAACGAGAGACAGGAAGACTTATCGTGGCTCATTTGACTAATTTACGGGGGAGATTTGAGGAAATTGATGGCCATTTTGGCTCCACGAAAAAGATGAATTGATTTCACAAATCTCATGATGGCCCTTTTGGGAAAGACTTACAGGAGGAAATGCCATGGCTCAGTAAAGCTGCCTAATTCACACGGATCTTTTAGTCATTTTAGCTCCATCATCACAAGTACTTAAATATATCAAAATGCTTGAAATACTTTTTTCTTCAATTCAAACAAACATTTCATTAAAGAAATGACGTTTTAGAGAGAAGAATAGTTTTATGACGTACTAAAAGAAGTTCATTTGATTAAAAAAAATGGGCTCCACACCCCTTATTGTGGCTCTTCTTCGAAAGAGATGGAGAAAAATGTATTTTTGTACATAACAATGGAGATTATAGGACGTGATGGCAACAAGCATCCATTGTGGCTGTCCACAAGATAGCATCTTGACATATTAATGATGAACTAGAAACAAAAAGGGCTGGTAAATGCCTTCCTGTCTGACAAAGAGGATATTATTGAGAAACTAAAGATGACATTCTGATTCTTAATAGACAGCAGCTTAGTCTCCATCCAAGTGCCTCTCTGGGACACAAACATAAAGCCTCAAAATTGTTGTGCCGGTTTTTTAACAGTTCTGGAGGAGTACAGATGCTGCAGTGCATGGTTGGAAGTCATAATAATGCTTATTGCTGCTTTGGCTTAGTAGAGGTTTTCTGAGCTCCCTATGATGGAGATGGTCTTTGGTGGGTTTCTCAGCCATGTGTATGACATAGTGCCCAATAGGATAATACAACATCTGTGATGTTCCCCAATAGTAGCTTGTCTTGTGAAATGTCAGCTACTGTGGGTGATGGCACTGATCCATGAGGTGGGCTGGTGTGTCCAGGACCTCCAGGTTGAAGGACAGTTTCTACCCACATGCTATTACTTGAATTGTATATACCACTTGAACTGTATATAGTTTTTCTGTAGAGCTACTGGTTCTTTTTCTATTGATCGATTCATCTGCTTTTGTTAATCCTGAAGCAGCATTGAAGGCGAAAGGGCAAAGCAAGAACTTCACTGTGCGGTGAAACTTGTTTTCATCTGTACATATGACAAAAGAACGATTGAATGGAATTGAAGTGAAATATACCGTCCAGTTCCTTTAACACTGACATGATAAGAGGTGACATAACGGACTCATCAAAGCGTTCCACATGAGCAGCGGCTGTCTTGGTTGTTTAGCACTCCACTGCTCTATAAAGTTTGTGTCAAACCTGCCACACATTAGATTGGCATACCAGGGGCCAGGTTGGCTGGTTGGGGACTAGACACATCAGCCAGAACAAATAAAGCATGAGCTGCAGATTGGTCTGGTTCCCGGGCTAGAAGAACAGTGAAATGACGTCTATGGCTGCATAGCGGGTAAGAATTCACCTTCTTCAATACATAAAAATGACAAAACGTGCAGCACCAGGCTGCGGCAAAGCTGTCAGGCTGGATCTGAATCAAGGACATTAAACACCTTGAAACTGAGCCTCCAGGACAACCTGAGTGGATTCTGGCCATTTTAGACCTGTAAACAGTCACTCTGTCTAGCTTTGGCAGTGGATGCCACCTTGGTGATGTAGGGTTACTGCTCCTCGGCAGCCTTAGGGCAGCCTTAGCCTTAGGTCTTGCTTCTAGTTTCTTACTCTGAATTCTGACCTGCATCTCTCCTCGTGGGATGCGGAAATCTTTTGACGGCTCCAGAATATGTATGACCCTGTATGACCCACGATTCTGCTTTAATAATTCAGACCAATTGATTCCATTATACTAAACTAAACGGGGCTTAAATGGAGGGAGAATAGAGGTGGGAAGAAACTGTGGTTTCTTGCTCTGGAAGATAGACAAGGTTGTCGTGAACTGTTTGTTTTGGCAGAGTGCCTTATGATAACCTGAGCAGCATGGATAACTTGGGGGGGTCAAGAAAGAGACTGTGAGTGGGAAGGAGTAGATGTCAATGAAGGGCATGGGTAAAGGAATGAGAAGACAGATGTGACAAAGAGAAAGGACGAGGAGAAAGGTAGAGGAGAGAAACAGAGAATGAGAGAGGTGTGAAAGCAGAGAGGAGGAAAATAGAACTCAGAAACCACAAGGTGATTTGATAACTCCACTAGCCATTGATTTGCTCTCTTGCGATGCTGAAATTACTTCTCTGAATCGATAGACGGCAGTCTGACACAGCCAGGACCTCAAATCCAGAACAGCCAGAACATTAAGGTGTGTGACATGCTGGAAACGAGGATGTAGAAACACTTTAAACTTGTCTTCAGTGCGACAGACGAGGCTGATCTGTGCTGCATAAAGGCCATAATGTCACTGTTAGAAAACTCTCTGACTGCCTTTCTTTCCATGTGAGGACATAGAAGTACCACAGTATATTATGGCTCAATATGGTTTATTGTTGTTATTTCCACTCTTAATGACTGAACAGGCGAAGGGCTCAGCTTCTCCATCAAGGTCACACTGACACAATTCAGCTGAAACTTGAACCTGTGACCTTGTAGTTGTGGTGCTCAGGCTCGTTAACCACAAGTTCTTCCTGACATTTGTAGATTTTTTCCTGTGCTGTGGACACAAAGGGCCAAAATCTAAATCTTTGTCTGGACGCCTGCTACTCGAATCCTTAATGAACACTTGATGCTGAATCGTTGGGTCTCTCTCTGAATTAAAGAGTCTGGTCTGAGCTGCTCTTCATGTAAAGCGTCTTGAGATAACACTGTTATGAATTGCCGCTATATAAATAAAGATTGATTGATTGATTAATTGATTGACCAAACATCTTTCTGGATGTCCACTGGCTGTAAAGTCTTGACCTCTCTTCAGTCACTTTCTTCTGTCTCTTCCCAGATCAGTTCGCCCGTTTAGACGAGTCTCTGTCCTCCATCCAAAACATTTGTACCAGCTAACAGTTTGCTTCCTTGACCTGCTGATGTTGCTGCCAGCTGATTGGTTGAAACAGGTGAGGTTTTTTTACCTTCCAAGAATGGCCACTGGTGACTTGACAAGCTTGAGTCAAGCTGAGGCTGCTGCAACTTTTCTCAACTTTTTCTTTAGTGAATCTTTGTTCTGAACTGGGCTTTGGACAAACCAAATTTCTACCCTCTGTGGGCTTCTCCAGTTTGACATAAACAGCCTGTTTTGGACATGTCTCAAACCATCTGTCCTATCTGTCTAATATGCATATGTGCTGGTCCTCGAAGCTGTGTTTGCTGGTCTGTAGCTTTGTGTGCACTGCTGAGTTTTTCCTCTACAGTTTGGCGTCTGCTGTGGCATGCAATTGTTTGGTTTCTCCAGATCTGAGAGCCATAATGCAGATTACTCTTCTGCTGTTTTGGATGTGGTCCATCTGGTGAACTAAGCCCTATCGCAGTTTCTTGTTTCTCGTTCCAAAAATACTGAGAAATTACAAATTCTCCCATTCCGGCTACATGAGACTTGGTTGTGCTGCTTTGAGACGGAACAAATGCCCAAACAGGATGACCAGATCTGGAGGAGCTCAGAAATGAACATCATCTTTAATTTACCATCAAGTGGACTGGATGGATCGAACAGAGGCGCTGCTCTGTGTGGGCGGGGCTTCACAGTGGAAGAAATGACTAATGTTTATTCATCTTTATTTCCATTTTCACAGACACAATGGATGCTTTAAAAGCACACTATAATCACTACCTCTCTCACGCACGACTACTCTGTCTGACTGGTTCTGTCACTCAAACCAATGCTTTTTGTGATCTGCCTGTTTTTTCATCCTGCATTTCTCTCCCTCACTTTCTCAGGGACACATTTACAAAGACTTTCCCTTTCTTTGAGTCTCACTCTGTCACCCTCTCCTCCCTGGTGCTTGGTTAATCTCCTTGGATGTACCATTAATAAACCTTTTCATTAGGACCCTGTTCTCATATTCACTGCAATTAAAGCCATTTAACTGTGCTGCACGACTGTATATACTCTCTCTCTCTCTGTCTCTGTCTCTGTCTGCTTTCTCTTTGTTCTTCACACTCACTCTCACACACCCAGAGTCACAGGACCTCTGTAGTTTAAAGGTTGTGTGTGTGTGTGTGTGTGTGTGTGTTTGCATGTATTAATGCACACTGCAAAATGACAGGCATTTCAAAATCAGCTTTCCTTTGAATTTCAGAGTACTTGTGCACACACTCGTACACACACACAGAGGTGGTATGGATTAATGGCTTGCTAAACGAGCTGACAGCGGGGACTTGAAGACTCGTCTTCATAAGCTGCTTTCGCACAAGTGAGGGGGGGAGGAAATACAAGATGGAGGAAAAAAAACAGAACGAGGTAAGGAAAGAGAAAAACACAAGACAGCAGGCAGGAAAGAGCAGGTCTTCAGTTATTATAGGTGTGTGTTATATATTGTACATGGTCATTAAAACCAGGGGAAATAACAGAGAAACCGTGGTTAGAGCATGGAGATGGGCAGCAATGGAAAAAGAGACTCAGAAGACGACATAAACAAAGAGGTTTTGAAAATCAAGGATTTGGATCAGAGCCTTATTGTGAAGTGTGTTTCTGCTGGTTTTCCATTCACTGTGCAGAGCCTCGGAGAACAGCAGCACAACAATGATGCTACATTGTTCCACTCACACTCATATTTTCTCCTCTTGAATCCCTCCTGCCTGATTACAAGGGCCCCAATTACGCGTTCAAGCCTCCTCTTAAACAGCGAGAAATAAACAAGCAACGCTGCTCGCTCGCCACAAATCCCCAATCACACAGGGGCTGTGATGGTAATCCACGTTTTGGCTTTACAAAAAATGGAAGCGTTAAGTAGCACGAAACAATGAGGGTAACTGAGCAGCTAGAGAGCATGACAGGGTTCAAATCCCATCTGAGGCCTTCTGGGAAATATTCTCTGAACCAGGGTTACAATATATTGATATGACTTCATGCTACCATGTGAAAACTATGAGAAAGATGTAAAGAGCTTTGTGATAGGAGGAGCATCTATTTACTGTATTTATAGTGGGTTAGTATAAAGTGTTGCTTTATTATAAACCAAAGCACTGAAGCATCAGTCTTTGGTCATGATGCTGTAGACCTGTTTACCTTCTGGACGGTGAATGTCCGTATGACGTACTCAGCCAGTGGTTCAGTTTCTATCAGGGTCACCTTGATGTCTCCATACACTTCTGTTTCATCGGGCCAGTAACGCACACACTTCACCTGGAAGACAATTTACATTCATACTATGTAGTTAAATATGTATTACATGGTGGTCATTATCACCCAGTGAGCATTAACAGAGAGGGATGAAGCGGAGGTCAAGCTGATCACCATGAATAATATAACAGATGAATAATATCAAGGTTTGCATTGCTTCCCTGCATAATAAATGGATACTTAGCAGACATTAATTATTTGACATTTCTAAGACACTGATTTGAAATGACAGGGTAACACTGTGAAGTCCTTCTCCACTGGAGAGGCTGCAGTGTAGAGACAGATGTGATAATAACACTCGTAACAAGATTACACATCTGGATACAGATGTTTGGAGTCGTGACCACCATCACCACACTGTTCTGTTTGGTTTACTGCCCTCACCACCTTTGGCATTGGACTGGTGTAAAAATCTGCTTCACAGTTTTATTATCGTTCGGATGGATTCTCTTTGCTGAAGGATTGTGAAACGGGTCTGGAACTGGTCCAGTAGATCACCTCAGCCAGAACTGGTCCAGTAGATCACCTCAGCCAGAACTGGTCCAGTAGATCACCTCAGCCAGCAGCCACCAAACGGGCTGCAATGGCTGCAACGTGATCCTTTGGGACAACTGCACCTGATCACAGTAGGTCCACTAAAAGAGCTTGTTTGATCCACTGACAGGCTCAGAGTGTTATTCTAAGTGTGTGACAGCATCATGGAAAGGATCCCTACAGAGAGAGACCTGGAAGATCCTTTTGGTTTAACCACAAACAGCACACACACCAGACTACATTCACTAAAACAGGGATTTAAGCTCACAGAACACAGGAGCTGCTGGTCTGTCTGTGTTATTGTGTGTTGGACTGTCCC
>NC_092013.1:630000-645000 GCF_042242105.1 Pempheris klunzingeri | reverse complement strand
CCCTCTTATTTTCACTTTGCAAGACTGTGAATAAAGCACATTATAATGACACTGCTGCTACAAATATGAATCATTTCTCTGATTCTGTGATGCTGATTTTTTTTTTTTTTTCTGGGAAAAAAATAACAAAACAAAACAAAGAGAGAGAATGATGTCAACAGGGGGGAGGAGGTGGGTGAATGGGTGATGAATGGGAGAGAAGTAATAAAAAGAAAAGAGGAGGTAGAGCAGAAATTGGCAAGTGTACAGTATGGTGGGATGTGGAAGAAAGAGACCAGGGGCAGAGAGAAAAGGGGGTGGGAAGAAAATAAAAAGTGTTTCTTTGAAGTCACAGAAATGCTAATGCTTGATGCAAAGCCACAGCTGGGCGGAGCTGCGAGGCTTAGCCTGCAAGCTAGTCCGTCAGACTTCTGCACTGGGTTAGAGAATAAGAGATCAGCACTCCTCAGGTTTCTGCTTCTGAGGAACGGTACCTCCTGAAATGCACAAGGAAGTATTTCAGAAGCTCCGTGTGCCCTGAAAAGTGTCTGCTGACACGTTTTATACAGTCAGATACACTCAGATACAGTCAGATACACTCAGATACAGTCAGATACAGTCAGATACAGTCAGATACACTCAGATACAGTCTTATACAGTCAGATACAGTCAGATACAGTCAGATACAGTCAGATACACTCAGATACAGTCAGATACAGTCAGATACAGTCAGATACAGTCTTATACAGTCTTATACAGTCAGATACAGTCGGATACAGTCTTATACAGTCAGATACAGTCTTATACAGTCAGATACAGTCGGATACAGTCGGATACAGTCAGATACAGTCGGATACAGTCTTATACAGTCAGATACAGTCTTATACAGTCAGATACAGTCTTATACAGTCTTATACAGTCTTATACAGTCAGATACAGTCGGATACAGTCTTATACAGTCAGATACAGTCGGATACAGTCTTATACAGTCAGATACAGTCTTATACAGTCAGATACAGTCGGATACAGTCGTATACAGTCGGATACAGTCGGATACAGTCGGATACAGTCAGATACAGTCGGATACAGTCTTATACAGTCAGATACAGTCAGATACAGTCTTATACAGTCAGATACAGTCGGATACAGTCTTATACAGTCGGATACAGTCAGATACAGTCTTATACAGTCAGATACAGCCGGATACAGTCGGATACAGTCTTATACAGTCAGATACAGTCGGATACAGTCGGATACAGTCGGATACAGTCAGATACAGTCTTATACAGTCAATAACAGTCAGATACAGTCTTATACAGTCAATAACAGTCAGATACAGTCAGATACAGTCTTATTCAGTCTTATACAGTCAGTATAATCATTTCATCAAGTAGGTAAAGTAAAGAAATACAAATTAAAGAGCATAAGCTGATTGGTTGGGACTGAACAGGGTTTTCAGGCTCTACGACCACAGAATGTGACAAACCCACAACTTTCTGTCCAAAGGAGCAGGGACTTAATTCAGACCTGGTCCCTGCAGCAGAAACCCACTGAAGGTTCTTTAAAAAACTTCTTAGTCCCTGGGGAAAGTTCCTGTGAGAGAACCGTGGCTGTAAGGACCATCTCAACATCTCAGCTGCTGCTGTGCGGTCGAGGCCTCCCCCCCAAGAGAGACACAAGCCTGCGATGCTGGAGCTCATCTCCCATCTCCACATTCTCATAACTTGCTCCACTGGCACCGAACGATATCACTGAGCTTACGTGGTTAACACAGAGTAGCTGCCTACAACACAGAGTCTCCCTGATTATCAGCTCTTAGATCATCTAGAGGAGAATCATTTCAACAGCTTCTATCAGAGTCATTTTCCTGCTCTGGATGAGCTGCAACACTGATGGCAGCATGACTCCACTCTGCTGCTTCTAGATACTGTCATCAGCTCTCACACACACACACACACACACACACACACACACACACACACACACCCTGCATGTAACAACAAACACAACAGGGGGTAATCTGCCAGCCTTCTGCTCTTTCTCTCCCTCTCTTTGTCTTCTGACTTCTACCACTTCTCCTTCTCTTTCTGCATCTCATCCTCCCATTCCTCCCCCACCATCCCTCCCTCCCTCCCTCTCTCCCTGGCTGTCCCTCCTTCTTCTCACTCCTTTCCCTCCCTTGTCTTCCTTCATTTACCTTTTTCTCCTCCTCTCCCTCTCTTGCCCCATACTGTCTCGCTCCTTCAGACAGCAGTAATTACACAGAGCTAGTGTCACGCTGTCATAACACGAGAGCCGCAGACGAGAGGCTGGAGGGAGGGAGGGAGGGAGGGAGGGAGGGAGAGGGGGTGAAGTTGGGAGGAAGGGGCCCTTTCCACTTCTCTGTGCCCAGGGAGGGAAGCTTCTAATTGGGCTAAGATGGCAGGAGGTACTGGCTTGCAAACACTGCAGATCTGGACACAGGCCACAGGTTTGAAGAGGCTGACAGAGTGTGTGTGTGTGTGTGTGTGTGTGTGTGTGTGTGTGTGTGTGTGTGTGTGTGTGTGTGTGTGTGTGTGTGTGAGAGAGAGAGTGTGTGTGTGTGTGTGTGTGTGTGTGTGTGTGAATGAGTGTGTGAGTGTGTGTGTGTGTGTGTGTGTGTGTGTGTGTGTGTGTGTGTGTGTGTGTGTGTGTGTGAGAGAGAGAGTGTGTGAGTGAGTGAGTGTGTGTGTGTGTGTGTGTGTGTGTGTGTGGGGGGGGGGGGGGGGTGTAGGGTAAAGTACGCTGTGTGAGCATCAGGAACACTAAGACAGATTAGTGTAACCTGTTTGTAACACCTAAATTTATAACAGATATAACCCCCCCTCAGCCATCACTATCAATCAATCAACCAATCAACCAATCAATCAATCAATCAATCTTTATTTATATAGCACCAGTTCACAACAGCGTTATCTCCAGACTCTTTCCATGAAGAGCAGGTCCAGACCAAACTCTTTAATTAGAGAGAGACCAACGATTCAGGAATTCAGCATGAAGGATTCAAGAATCCCCACATGAGCAGCTCAGAGATTAAACTAGTGTCTATCAGTGACCCTCTAGCAGTGTGGGGGGGTCTGTACAGATATAATCCTCCTCAGTCATCACCAGTGACCCTCTAGCAGTGTGGGGGGGTCTGTGTCCCTGCTGCCCTCTGCCTGTATTTCCTTATTTTGCTGTCTTCACAAGGTTTCTGAGCATCAGCCTTTGGGAGGAAGCTACCAACATGTAGTGACACCGACACCGAGCTCGTTCCTAAATAACAGAGATTCTGGGGTCGGGTTTTACCTGCTGGAGAGCCCCCCCCGACCCTAAACGAGCCGGGGGGGGGGGGGCGGCTCCTCAATGTATCCTCAATCTAAACCTGAACATAAACCTGACACTAAATCCAATATTGAAATATACAATTGGAACATAAATAAAGTGTCTTAACTGTAGATGTGTGGTTTCCAGATTTAGACTGATGCACTAGAATCAATACCAGGTCAGGACATACAGCAGATAGACTAGACATAGAGCAGATAGAGCAGACATACAGTAGACAGACTAGACATAGAGCAGATAGAGCAGACATACAGTAGACAGACTAGACATAGAGCAGATAGAGCAGACATACAGCAGATAGACTAGACATAGAGCAGATAGAGCAGACATACAGCAGATAGACTAGACATAGAGCAGATAGAGCAGACATACAGCAGATAGACTAGACATAGAGCAGATAGAGCAGACATAGAGCAGATAGAGCAGACATAGAGCAGATAGAGCAGACATACAGTAGATAGACTAGACATAGAGCAGATAGAGCAGACATACAGCAGATAGACTAGACATAGAGCAGATAGAGCAGACATACAGTAGACAGACTAGACATAGAGCAGATAGAGCAGACATACAGCAGATAGACTAGACATAGAGCAGATAGAGCAGACATACAGCAGATAGACTAGACATAGAGCAGATAGAGCAGACATAGAGCAGATAGAGCAGACATAGAGCAGATAGAGCAGACATACAGTAGATAGACTAGACATGGAGCAGATAGAGCAGACATAGAGCAGATAGAGCAGACATAGAGCAGATAGAGCAGACATACAGTAGATAGACTAGACATAGAGCAGATAGAGCAGACACTGTGTGTGCTCTCAGGCTCATGTTGCTGTCTGCTGGACTGGAGTAACAACAAAGTCACCAGAAGCTGGTGTCCAAGGGCGAAGGGTCGCGACCCCATTACTCATTAATGAGCTCCACTCCTCTGCTGAGTCTCCCTCTCCTCGTAACCTTGGAACGCCCCCCCTCCCCTCTGCTCTCCTGCTTTCTGCTCTCCTCTCTGCTTTTAGTTTGGTTCCATTTTCCCTTTCTGAGTCTCTCTTTTTCTATCCTCTTCTCTCCCAAGTCTTGTCATTACCCCGGCAGCCACTGTAAAAGTTTTGTTGGGGAGAACTTGTTAACTTGAGGGGTCCTGAAAAGGCCAAACAACATAGACTTCTGTGTTTTTATCTGGGAGAGATTCGCAGGGGCAGCCGAATGCAGCAGAAAGCTGTAATTTGGAGACATCAGATCAGATTGTATGTACTGAGAGCCTGCACACAGCTGCTGAGCACAAATAAAAGGAGAAGGAGCCACCAGCGCCTAATGACTGCTGTCCAACCACGGCAGCAGACAGCAGCAGCTGTATCAGTGGCTCTGGGAGAGCAGAGGTCATCCTGAGGTTTTATGTGACACCTCAGCAAGACTCACAGCACATACTGAAATATCTTAATTGGAGCAGGAGATAATCTGTGAGTCATTGTGCTGCAGCTCCATTAATATACTGCCCTGTTATTGCTCTCTAAGGACAGCGTCTACCCCACATTGTTCTCGCTTGATGAGGCAAAAAGACATTTAAGAGGCACTTAGGTTATATAATGCTGAATTCCTCGACTCCAAACAGCACTAATGAAATTCTTCTCCCCCGTATAGCCCAACTCAGATCAGATTTGGAAATTTAAATGATCCAAGACCTTTACTGAACTAGGTGTTAGAGTTTTAACTGTGCTTCCCTTCCCTCCCCAACAATCCTGGGATTTCTTTTACTTTTCTAACCTTAAATAAATAAAAATATACACACACACACACACACACATATATATACATATATATATATATATATATATATATATATATATATATATATATATATATATATGTATATATATATATATATATATATATATATACATATATATATTTTCACCACACGTAATCGTGCTGTTTATCTGATTTTGAATTTGTTATAAGAGGAGAGCTGAAATGCAAATGAAAATCAAACAGCACGGCGCTAAACATCCGTACAACAAAGCCTTTGGTTTGAGAAAAGAAGCTGGCAGCTGAAACGTGCTCTGACTGAAACCCCGGTGGCTTAGCTTTCTGTTTTTAAAACTTTGCTGGACAAAGTAATTGCTGGGTCATTGATATTGAACAAAAACCTTATCAACCTCCTGCAGATATATTATGGCCATTTGAGCTACGAGGCAGTTAAAACCACTACTTACCGCCTCGTTTAGATTCCATTGTCTTTCCAGCTGCCTGGAAAGAGCAAGAAAGTGTAACAGAGCTTGCTGTTGGAGAGAGGAGAATTTAATGCTTCAATATGCCCATTAGGTTTTATTTTACAATGCTGGAGAGAAACTAGGGTAGATAATACAGCAGCACTACTGCACACTAGATGCATGATGGGGGATTTCTGCTACTAAAACACGGCAGAACACGAGTGATACCCTCTCGCTTTGATTTGTCTTTTAAAGAGTTTGGTCCTGCGATGATGATAATGATGATGATGATGGAGGTTAAAGGTCAAGTCAGAGGTTTAAAGCCCGATCGAGCACCTGAGCACGACGAGCCTCCTGATAACTACACCGCTCCCTCTGTTTAGTGTCCGTGTAAACAGATGGAGCTGGTGGTTCACAGAGAAGATAAAAAGGCTCACAGCAGCAAGTTGAAACTGCTGAACAAGATGTTTTACCCTTCTCTCCTCTCCTCCGCTCTCATCTCGTCTCTCCTCCTCCTCCTCGCCTGCTTCTTCAGTAGCCACTAAGCAGGGATTGTGTCTGTCACAGATATACTTAATCAGTTAACTCCCCGTGGAGCTCAACTCACTCACGGCACACACTCGGCTGTCAGACCGGCTCAAGGCATTAGGGAATTTAATAGTACGTGTGATTGAGTGTAAGTGTGTGTGTGTGTGTGAGACACTGAGCAGCGTGTAAGTGTGTTAAAGTGTGTCTTTCTCCCCCTCCCTGTACGCTCGTATGTTCTGGAACATCTTTTGGATGTGTGTTCAAAGGCTTGGGTGGAAAGTATTCCAATAGAGTCTCAATGTTCAACTGAAGTGTGTGTTCCACTGTCAGCAACTGTGCATCTGTGTGTGTGCAGTGCCTCTGTCAGTTTGCATGTGTGTGTATGTGTGTGTGTTGGAGTGTATTATAGTGTGTAATAGCCTATTAAGACCAGAGCTCCCTGCAGCTGATGTGTCAAACAACTCTGAATGTTGTCGACTTATGCACACACACACACACACACACACACACACACACCTCAAGATGCTGTTTCCAGCTGTTTGAAGGCTGTCGGGAGTAAAAGAGAGAGGGAGAGCGAGGGGGAGAGAGGGGGAGAGAGGGGGAGAGAGGTGGGCGAAGAAAGAGCAGCAGCCTCTTTACACTTTAAAGTTCCACAGCAGAACTAAATCAGTGTGTCATGACACTAAACTACAGCAGAGTTCACTACAAACACTGTACTAATGTGGAAAATGAACAAATAAATGTGTCTGACATCCGATTGGTCCAAGAGAGACAAACAAAACAGCATCTGGACTTTCCTAATGACTCCACTATCAGAGGTGTTTCCTCTCTGTAACACTGTGGATGTGTGGACATGTGTGGACGCCACACTCACACATGTTCAGGCCTGTCACAGTCACATGATGAAGATCCCTCTCCCTCCACACAGGAAGTGGATCAGTGTCTGCTTGGAGATGCCAAGCGTGTTCTGCGTGTTCACCTCCACAGGTGAAAACCTGCACAGCTTCCTGTCTGCACGTCCAGTATCAAAGCTGCTGAGCTGATCTGTGGACTTAAATCCACCCACATTTCCATAAAAGTAAATCAGAGATTAGGAAACGCTTCAGCACCAACAAGCCTGTGGTCATAAGACATCTGTCCCGTTAGTCTTTCCCATTCACTACCTGATGCTCTCTGCTGAGGAGCCTCCTCTCTCCAGTCAGACGCAGAGGGAAACGTCATCTGCATATGAGTGCTGGTCTAAAGGCACACAGTGTCTCATTAGGGGTATGAGGAGTGAATGAGTTGAGTCGAGCTCAGCTTCTTCCTGCATGTCATCTTCAGAAATCTGAGACGATCTGTCAGCAGAGCGGAGTTCAGGGGAAGGGTGTGTGCTCTGCAGCTGAGAAAAAAGTTCTTCAGAGCTTTTCTTCTAAATGTCTATACAGCAGTATATGCCATTACTTCTGATTAATTCATCACCAATCAATTACCTCACGCTGTTAATGATCACAGCTCGTCATTACCACCTATCAGCAAATATCCAGTTGTCAGCCCCCCGAAGTGTTAGAGAGATTAAATATGATCATTTAAAATCCTCCACCTTCTAATTAAAAGTACAATCATCGTTAAAACCGTAGCTTCATCATCTCCCTCCACCACCTGATGCTTTATTTTATGGCGAAAAGAACAATTATTGTTGAAAATCAGCTTTAAGAGTGTGCATGTGTTGTTATTACTGAGTCTTGGCTCCCAGCAGCCTCTTCTGAAGAGGAACAATGATTAACAGCAATCACCACCAACGGTATCAATAATTCTTAACGCGGCTGGTGTTAAAAATCAGCCTCATTATCGCCATTATCTGTGTGCTGCCCCCCCGCTGGGAGCTGCTACAGAAACCGTTTCATTTCCTGAAGGTGGGGGGCTGGCAAACGTAATCAGTCTCTTTCAGAGAGGCCTTTTCTTCCCGTCTGTCTCTTCTTTTATTTTTTAACACTTCTGCTGGAAATAAAGGAGGCAGCACCAGAGAGGGGAACCAGACCAGGTCCAGAGAGGTGCTGACCCTGCTCAGAGCTCGGCCCAGCAGCCAGGCACAGGAGGCGGCACATGGGAGTGTCTCCTGTGCCCCCCCACCCTCATTCAGCTGCTTCTCTCTGAAGGAAGCCTTTCTCCTAAATAAATACTTTTACTGGTGATACTTGAAGCCAATGATATGATACTAATGCTTTAATGTTTCACTACGTACGTCTGGACTTAAAACTCTCCCTCATCACAGTACACTGAAGGATGCAGCACTAAAACACTAAACTCACTCACTGAGCTCTTGCTCACAACAACCGTCACTATTTTTTTAATATCTAGCAGCGTAGATGTATTCTGAAACGAGAGTGTGGATTCACAAATTACTCCCCATAAGAGAAGAGAAACATAAAGAGTTTCCCAAAAACAAATTTCACATTCCTCTGACTGCAGGTCTGCAGGTGGAATAATGTTGCAGCAGCGCTGCACTGCTTCAAGCAATCAGGCGAACTAGACTGCTGTGATCCGAACAAGAGAGAGTGTGTGTGTGTGTGTGTGTGTGTGTGTGTGCATACACTGCAGGTACAGGACTTTCTTATTCACTGCATTTGTATGCGTGCCATGTGTGTACAGAGTGTGTTTATTTATATAACCGTGTGTGTGTGTGTGTGTGTGTGTGTGTGACAGCTTGGGGGATGCTAATATTTGTTGTGGTTCTTTGGTCAAACACTTCAGAGGAGTTGTTGGCGTTCTGACTTCAGAGGAGCTCAGCAAACGTGTTGAGAATCGAGCGGCAGAAAGGATAAGAGAGGATGAGGGGAGTTAGCTGCATGTGAAGCTAATGCACACACACACACTCACACACACACACACACACACACACACACACACACTCACACACACACACACACACACACACACACACACACACACACACACACACTCACACTCACACACACACACATACTCACACACACACACACACACTCACACACAAACACACACACACTCATACACACACACACACACACATACTCACACACACACACACACACACACACACACACACACACACACACACACACACACACTCACACACACACACACACACAGGGTTGTGCTTGTTTTCAGAACCTTCCTCTCTTGCTTTGTTTGTTTCACACACAAACACAAACACTCAGAAACATGATGCCCTCATCCTCTATTGCTTTCTACCTCTCTCACACACACTCTCTCTCTCACACACACTCACACACACACACACACACACACACACACACACACACACACACTCACACACACACTCACACACACTCACACTCACACACACACACACACACACAACCTCCGCTGTAATGAGAGGCAACATGCTGCAGGAGGGGAGGCTGATTATGCCAGTGATGCTTGGAGGTGGAACACTGGCTGAGGGGGAGTGTGATGGTAACACTGCCTGGCAAAGACTGACAGGCTGTGTAATGATTCTCATTCACCTGAACACAGGTACACATCTGTGAACGGACAGGGGACGACGGGTGAGTCTGTGCATGTGTATGAGAGAGAGGGAGGGAGGGAGGGAGGGAGGGAGGGAGAGGGAGGGAGAGGAGGGGGGGGGCATGACAGAGAACAGAGGCGAAGAAGGAGAAGTTGTAAAGGGAGGTGAAAGACGTGGGGGAAAGATGAAAAGAGAGGTGGGACAGAGTGACGGATACAAGAGTGAACGGGTTCAGAAGCAGAGAGGAGACAGATCAAGAGAGAGGAGGAGAGACAGGAAGCAGACAGACAGGCAGACAGGCAGACGGGGATGAAGGAAAACAGAAAGATGAAAAAGGGAGAGATGAAGACAGAGACGATGGAATAAAAGCAGAGATGACTCACACACACACACACTCACACACACACACTCACACACACACACACACACACACACACACACTCACACACACACACTCACACACACACACACACACACACACACACACACTCACACACACACACACACACACACACACACACACACACACACACACACACACACACACACACTCTCGACTCTTCAAAACCAGGAAGTCCAGCAACGTTTCTGACTTTCCTTCACAAAGTTCTCAGTTTTCTTCCCGTCTCTACGTTAAAAGGTAAAACCACAGAGAGCTGGAACACGTCCAGTCGTGCTCACGTGTCTCCTCGACAGCTGAACCGTCTTCTCCACTGTTCTGTGTCCTGTTACACCCAAAACACTGTTTGAAGTCAACCTGAACAGAACTTTAGACGGCGAGCACGATGAGAGGCAGAGGAGGACTGGAGGGGAAGAGAGAGGATGAAGGCAGAGAGACAGGCAGACAGACAGACAGGCAGACAGACAGACACACAGATGTCTTGCAGTCTGTGAGTTCTTCAGTCCCCCCCCCTTGAGGAGAACAGAGGAGCAGCCCTTCCTGCTGCAGCCTGCACTACAAACGTGGGGCTCTCTGTGTTTGGGGAGGCACAGTGTTTTGGCAGAAGCTTGGAGGGGGGGGGCATTAAAACAAACGGCTGCCTGTCTGAGAGAAACACATCCTGCTGCATGGAGAAGCCTCTCCGGTCTGTCGGGGTGTAATGTGCAGTTTTCCCAGCGAGGCACACAAATGCAGCACGCTGAAGAGATCAATGAGAGAATCAATGATCATTACAATGATGCACAGGTCAGACAGACAGACAGACAGACAGACAGGTCAGACAGACAGACAGACAGACAGACAGACAGACAGACAGACAGACAGGTCAGACCAGCGCTGTGCTACACAAACACGGCAGCGACTTCACCTGGATCATCATGACAGTCAAAGCACGATGAGGCGGCCTCACAATAAACCAGTCCAGGTCTGGACCACGTGGGAGTGGAGTCCACGGAGCAGCTGCTCCTTTTCCATCCTGTCAGTCTAAAAGGAGACGCTTCAGATCAGATGTGACTCTGAGCCACACGTCTTCTCCTCAGCTGTCCGCTACAACACACACACTCTGACGTCGGCTTGTCCAACATTAACATTCATCAGTCTCACTTCAAGCCTTCACATCCTAATCTGAACGTTTGGGCCTTTAATGAAGTCCATCCTCCCCCCTAGAGCACGGTGTCAGGCAGGGTGGTTACATGTTTGGGTGATGGGTGGTGTAAAGGCCCGTCCACCCCCAGTCATTACATCACCAAGCTACCGGCCCCCTCCACCTGACATGTGTGTCACCGTGCGGTCCGGCTGCTGCTTCACTCTGCCTCAGTACTGGACTCTAAAGGGGGGGGGGCAGGTTTGGCATTGCCGACATGGGAATGAGAGCATCAGCGGTGAGCACAGACAGAAGCACTGACACCACCCTGCTCGTCTCCATGACAGCCTGCAGGTGGATGCTGACACCAGTTAAAAATGGAAACGTAAAGGAGCTGCTGACACTCGTTATGACACCACTGTGGAGGAGCCAATCACAGTGGAGCACCAGTGTTCACATCCCAACACACACACACACACACACACACACACACACACACACACACACACACCAACAGAACAACACCAACACACAAACACACACACACCAGCCAGAACCGCTGTGTGGGAGTGCACAAGACCAAAATAAAGAATAATATATAAAAGGCTTCGACACGCCACCTCTTCCTCACCTTAACTCTCATCACACACACACACACACACACACAGACACACACACACATGCACAGACACACACACACACACACACACACACACACACACACACTTTTACACATATGTAAATGCTTGCCAATAAAGTTTGTTTATTTTGAAGCTGCTGTTGAATTATAAATGACCATATGGGAAGGTTGTTCTATGAACTGAGGGCTGAGAAGGAGAAGAAAAAAGAAGGAGAAGAAGAGGCGAAGCGGAGGGGAAGGGGGAGAGGGGGGAGAGGGGGGAGAGGGGGGAGGAAATAGAAGCAGACAGATGCCTGTAATGAGGAAACACTACTGACTACACTACTACACTACTACGGATGGAGGGAGAGCGGAGGAAAGAAAACTGGAAAGGTGAGAAAAAGAGAAGAAGAGAGAAAGAAATGTGGGGGAGTAAAAGGGAGAGAAAGAATAAAATAAGCCTGTAGATGACAGAGGGGTGAGGAGATGAAACAGGAGGAAAAAAGAAGGGAAGAAACTCAGGAGTGCAGAAAATGAAGCAACCATGATGACAAGGAGAGGAGAGGAGGAAGGAAGGGAGGAGGGAAGGAGGGGAGGAGGGGAGGAGGGGAGGACAGGAGGCTGGTAGATTAACATTTATTTAGTGTGCTGAAGGGATTTCAAACATGGCAGCTACCGTTTGTGTTTGGCAGATGGCCGGAAGAAGAGAGTGTTAACACTTCAACTCAAATCAGCCCTTTACAGAGAGAGGGGGGGAGAGAGAGGGTGAGACAGGCAGAGGGAGAGACAGGCAGAGGGTGAGACAGGCAGAGGGAGAGACAGGGAGATTATGTGATGAAACTTTGTGGCCCTATAAAAGTAACAGCGGTCTGCAGACAGACAGGTTATCACAGCTGCCTCCTGGGGGGTTCTCAGGGTCACATCCTGGGCGCTGGTTTAAGTCCCCCAAAGCCAGACCACGACCCTCGTGTGGTCTGCCGATGAGCGTTTGCTCGGGTTGGGGGGGGGGACCAGAGTGACTCTCCATGCGACCAGATTAGACTTTAACCAGTAAACATAGATTTCATGTGAGCCTCTTCTTCTGTGAGGCTTAAACATGACCCCCCCCTCACTGAGCCAGCCCTCCACAGCATCGTTTAGTTTCAGAGTCACTGAAAGTGTTCAGGTCACACCTCTGAGAAAATACACCTTTAATATGCACTCAGGTTACAGCGTGTGGTGCTGCAGAAACACAGGAACGACTGTTATCGGTGGCCTCCATCATATTCAAGTGCTACTATTCCATCACTGCACTGATTTCACTGAGGAGGAGCGTACGCACTGCATCATGAACCGTGTTACATCACATCTTAGTTCTAAAGCCAGAAGTGGTGAATGGTCAAAAACACAATAGCGCTGCAGGACATTTGAACCTGTAAAGTGACAGAGTGAAGCTGGAGAGGACAGTTTCCTCACATGCCATTGGCCTGTTACTATGACAACGCTCCCCGCTTGTGTGTGTGTGTGTGTGTGTGTTTGCGTCTCAGAGATGGACGTGCTGTAAAAAGCACAATGTAAATAAAGACGACTACGGAGCGCCGCTGTTTTCAGAAGTGACCGTCTAATGAGGACGTGCCCTGGTCAGCACACACACACACACACACACACACACACACACACACACACACTAGGCTAGAGGTTGTAAAATGTACAATCACAGCTAATTACAACTTGTTAACCAATCAACTGTTTTACTGGAATCAAAAATAATAATAAAATACATAAAGAAGCCGGCCGGACTTCAAAAAGCAGCCGGCTGATTGGTCGACGCCGGCGCTTAAGGAAAGCTCTGGAACGTGGTCATATAACTATACAATGAGCATATGAGAGGATTTAAGAGGGGAACTGAAGTTCAAGTTGCCTGAAGGAAAAAGACAGAAGAGAGAGTTGGAGCTGGAGCCCGTCGGTCTGCCCGTCTCACAACATTTCCTTGTTCTAATAAAGACGGCACACAAAGTCATTTCCCCCGGGGGCCTTTTATAACATTTTCTCAAGAAAATGAGCCTTTGTACAATCACAGCAAGCAAGATGGACAGTTTCCATTACCAGGCCCTTGTAATTAAAGGATTTGTACTAATAGCAAATTTATCATAATTCCTGTTGGCTATCAAGTCCTTGACAGGCTATTTCATTTCAGCGCAGTGTTTCATTTTAAAGCCTTCAGGTTAGCACCGTGTCTTCGCCTCGACATCTAAACCCTCATAATGAGACGTGCACACGCACACGGGTCTGGGCTGGAAACACACACACACACACACACACACACACACACACACACTGCAAAATGTAAGAACCCAATCTCCTGGGTCACTCTGGTCATGCATGTGCATGTGGGTCTAATGGCATCGACACAAGTACACACACACACCCCCAAACCATTTAATAACACTTCAGCCAAACAATCGGACTCCTTTGTTCAGTCCTAATAGAGGCCTGAGGTTGCCTTGTACACACACACACACACACACACACAGGACATACATTCACACAGACGTCATTAGCGTGTGCAGAATCATAACAAACACTTGACACAGCGTCGCATTCACATGCTAATACACACTCTAAACACACACTCCCCCCGAAACAAAGCTTCACTCTGACAAAAGTCTCTGTGAATAGAATAGAGGCTGCAGGCTTTGATCATCAGGCAGCACTGAAATCAAATCCCTCTGCAAACTGCCACAGTAGTTTCCTGTATCAGGCTTACTGAAGTTCAGGAAATGAGTTTGAATGGACTTTGATATTACATTCTTATCCAATATGCATATTAAGATGTTATTTTCTATTACACACATTACTCTGCTTTGACTGCTTTGGTCTCACTGTCAATTTTGTCATCACCTAAAAACTCTGTTGGGACCGATTCATCCACCCAAACCAAACATCCACTCTCAGCAGGTGGATACGACTCGGCAGGTTTGGACTGTACCCTCCACCTGAAGGATGTCTACACCAGGCACCTCAGCTCCGTCGTCACGGCTCTACATGTGTGTGGACGAGCCTTTCTCTCGGTACAGGGTCTGGCACCAATAACCAAAGTGTTCTTTTTGACACCTCTCATCCAGGAGTGTGAACCGTTGCCAAACAGAAATGACTGAATCCTTTATAATAGCTGAAATAAATCACACCAACCCTCCCTCAGCTTAACCAAAGTTCTGAGCTACATTAGTTCAATCCCACAGTCATGTGCAGCAGACAGAACTGCAGACGTGCTCCATCTATGTCATTGCAGTACTCACAAGCGATGATGTTGCCATAGCGATTCTTGTTGCG